>NC_025998.2:57406080-57639675 GCF_000442705.2 Elaeis guineensis | reverse complement strand
AGGTCAATCCCATCTTGACACACGCACCGACAAGTCAAGTACTTGACTACACCCAGCAGCCTTCCGTCACTGAATTAGAAATTTAGGTAGTCCAGTGCCTAAGTACAGTGAGTTGCTTGCAAGTCACCGTGACGGTCTCAGGTCGGAGGGATAGTATACCCATATCCCATCAGAGTAAATCTGACAGTAGAAATAGCTCCGGAGTTGGTCACGTTCAGTGCAGATGTACCCTTACATCTCACCTGTATGCCATACCAGTGTCTCCATACTCCTTGGTTAAGAGGACAACCCAATCTATATGGCACACAACGACCTATGCTTGATAAACGTTATTGTCCTTGGTAACAACGTATCATTTGTTCACGAACAGGTTTAAGAACTAAACGACAAATTCTCCTTTGTCGAGTCTAAATAGTCCTAAGGACTTCACCACAATACAAGAGTTCATTAGAAGATGAAACAATTTGTGATGAAAAATATCAAAATAATTTTTGTTAATTTATAATTCATATACTAATACAAACAGGAGCACAACCATCAACAGGCTGACGATTGACTTTGAAACACTATTTCCAATAATCTCTCACTTGGCCTAAAGCCAATCGATGCAGTATCTAATACCCATCTTTGACTTAAAGTCGTCGAACTCCTTCACCACAATGGCTTTGATGAATGGGTCGGTCAGGTTCTCCTTTCCATCGATCTTCTGAAGATCGACGTCATCTCGAGCCATAATTTTTTGAATAAGATGGTAGCAGCACAGAATATGCTTCGTCCACTGGTGTGCCTTTGGTTCCTTCACCTGAGCAATGGCTCTAGAGCTGTCACAGTAGAGTAGAACTGGACCAACAAGAGAGGGTACTACTTCGAGCTCGGTGATGAATTTTCTCAGCCACACCGCTTCTTTGGTAGCATCTGATGCAGCGACATACTCTGCCTCGCAAACTGAATCAGCCACAGTGTGCTACTTGGAACTCTTCCAGCAGATAGCACCACCATTAAGGGTAAAAATAAATCCTGACACACTCTTGCTATCATCGTGATCAGATTGAAAACTAGAGTCTGTAAACCCTATAAGTCTCAAGTCCGATTCACCATAAATAAGCCACTGATCCTTAGTATTTCTTAAATACTTCAGGATGGTTTTAACAACCTTCCAGTGATTCTCTCCTGGATCAGATTGGTATCTACTCACTACCCCTAGTGAGTATGCCACATCTGGTCGTGTACATATCATGGCGTACATGATAGATCCCACTACCGAAGCATATGAAATTCTATCCATACGCTCTCTCTCTTGAGGTATTGTCGGACAATCCCTCTTCGAGAGAGAAATTCTATGGCCTATCGGTAGATAGCCTTTCTTGAAATTCTCCACGCTGAACCTCTTCAGTATAGTATCAATGTACGTGGACTGGGATAAGCCAAGCAACCTTTTAGATCTATCTCTATAGATCCTCATCTCTAGGATGTAGGAAGCTTCTCCCAGATCCTTCATGGAGAACTGTGACGACAGCCAAATCTTTATTCCCTGTAATGCAGAGACATCATTCCTGATTAAGAGAATGTCATCCACATACAATACGAGAAATACTACTACTGGACCATTAGCCCATTTATAAATGTAGGGCTCTTCTCCGTTCTTAATGAAGTCATATGTTTTGATCGTCCTATCAAAACGTATGTTCCAACTCCAGGATGCCTGCTTAAGTCCATAAATGGACCTCTGTAGCCTGCACATTTTAGACTCATCTGTGGATGTGAATCCTTCAGGTTGTATCATATACGCCTCTTCATCCAGCTCTCCATTTAAGAAAGCTGTCTTCACATCCATCTACCAAATTTCATAGTCCAGATGGACAGCTATCGCAAGCATAATCCAAATGGATTTGAGCATTGCCACAGGAGAAAATATCTCGTCATAGTCTATACCATAACGTTGACGATATCCCTTGGCAACCAAATAGGCTTTATAGGTCTCCACCTTTCCATCTGTGCCTCTCTTCCTCTTGAAGACCCACTTACTCCCGATGGGTTTTACTCCTTTGGGTGGGTCAACCAATGTCCGCACATCATTGACCTTCATGGACTCCATTTCGGATTTCATTGCCTCTAGCCATTTCTCAGAGTCAGGTCTCTGCATTGCATCCATGTAGGTAATCGGATCCTCATCGTTTTCATCAAGTTCGACAGGATTGCTATCCCGGACCAAGAAACCATAGTATCTGTCCGGTTGACGTGGTACTCTACCAGATCGCCTTAAGGGTGCAGAAACAATAGGCTCCGGATCTGATCTAACCAAATCCGGTTCAGGTTCAGCTACTTGTGTCAGTTTTTTCATCTATCGAACTTTCTCAAGTTTGACCTTAGAGGTAACAGTCCCTTCATCAAGAAACTTCTTTATTAAAAAGATTGCCTTAAGGCTGACAAACACCTTTTGCTCATCAGCTAGGTAGAAATAATATCCTTTGCTCTCTTTTGGGTACCCTATAAAATTACACTTGTCAAATCTAGGTCCAAGCTTGTCCGTAATTAAACGTTTAACATAAGTCGGACACCCCCAAACCCTAAGGTGCGAGAGTACTGGCTTACGTCCTATCCATATCTCATATGGCATTTTGGTTACAGACTTACTCGAAACCCTATTTAGAAGGTAACAAGCTGATTCGAGTGCATATCCCCAGAGGAAGATCGACAGACCAGCAAACCCCATCAAGGATTGAACCATGTCCAACAAGGTCCGATTCCTCCTTTCAGATACACCATTATGCTGTGGTGTTCCAGGAGGAGTCCACTGAGAGAGAATCTCATTCTCTCCAAGATATGTCAGAAACTTATTGGAAAGGTATTCACCTCCTCGATCAGATCGAAGAGTTTTAATACACTTCTCAGTTTGTTTTTCTACCTCATTTCGGAATAGTTTGAACATTTCAAATGACTCTGACTTATGCTTCATTAAGTAGACATACCCATACCTCGATAGATCGTCTGTGAAGGTTATGAAGTAGAAATATCCACCTCTTGCACTTGAGCTCATGGGTCCACATACATCAGAATGTACTAAACCCAAGAGTTCACTGGCTCGCTCACCTTTTTCAGTAAAAGGTGACTTGGTCATCTTTTCAAGAAGACAGGACTCACAGGTTGGAAGTGATTCATAATCACGTACTTCAAGAATTCCTTCTTGAGCCAACCTGTTTATCCAGTTCTTATTGATATGACCTAGCCTACAGTGCCAAAGGTAGACTTCTGACACTTATCTATTCTAGGGCATTTACCGGAGGTTTGAACCACATTAACAGGCTATGATAGTAAGTAAATTCTATTATTTTGTTATCCAACAAACATTGTAACACCATTCAAAATGATATTGCAAATATTTTCTTTTATTAAAAATTTATAACCGTACATGGCCAAAAGGCTTACAGAAATAATATTTAATAAAAAGTTTGGACAATAGTGACATTCACTCAGAATTACATTATGAGAATTGATTACAAGGTTCATGATTCCTAAAGCTAGAACTGAAACTTTGCTTCCATCTCCAATGTTCAAGAACCTCTCGCCTTCATCAAATCTCCTACTGACCTGCAGACCCTGCATCGAATTGCAAATATGATAAGGGCTTCCAGTATCCAATACCCAGGCAGTAGTATCACAAATGAAAAAGTTGCAAGGTGTTATCATATAATTACCTTGCTTCTTCTTCGGTCTGTTCGGGTCCAGGGAGGCAATGTATAGAGGACAGTTCCTCTTCCAGTGCCCCTGCTTCTTGCAAAAGAAGCACTTCGCCTGGCTCTGGTCGGGCTTGCACTTTTTGGTCTGACCCTGTGCAGACGTCGCAGCATGCAACTGCACCTTCTTATTCTTCTTCTTCTTGTTCTTATTCCCTTTCTTAAAGGATCGATGACTAGAAGAAGACCCTCCCACAACATTCACCGACTCTTTGTGGAGCTGGTGGTCCTTCTCAAAGTTCTGCAGCAACCCCAACAAGCCATGGTAGTTCACTGCAGGCTTTGTCATTCGAAAATGAGTAAGGAAGGGAAGGACTTGGGCAAAGAATTAAGGATCGCATTCTTACCGAGCTGCTCGTGTAAGGCAAAGCCCAGTTTACTTAGGCGCTCAATCATTTCAATCATGTACAGTACATGATCAGTGACTGAAGCCCCATCCCTCATCCGAGTATTGAAAATGGCACAACTAGTTTTGTGCCTTTCAACATTGTCAGGTGTGCCAAAGGAGTCATTCAACATTTGAAGCATCTCTTGTGGCTGGGCGTTCTCAAACCTGCAGCTGAACTCATCATTCATTGCCGCCAGCATTATGCATCGAACAGTGGTGCGATCGTTGAGCCACTTCTGGTAAGTGTCTCAGACCGTCCCTTTAGCATTCAGGGCTGGCTCCTCGGGTGCTGGATCCGTTATTACATAAAGGATCCGCTCATGCTCAAAAATAATTTTTAATTTTCGATACTAGCTATTGAAATTAGGTCCCATGAGCTTGTCATTATCTAATAATGACCGAAGCAATAGGGTAGTGGCCATAGCTGCATAAAGGAAAATTAGACCTATATTAGTACATAAATTATTAATACTAAAGACTTGGACTTTAGTCTAAAGTTTCTCCCAGTATTTTTATGAACTAGTAGCCTCAACCTACAATTCGAGGAATTACTTTAATTCCTTAGTGGGTACTAGAATCCACACAGACTACACACGAGCCCAACTTTGGTTGGTCAACCCATGTGCATCTATGGGTAGGTTCATAACCAGTTGTTTCTCTAAACAACTTCTGATAATTTATTTTGTCCTAGAACCAAATCAGTAGGCTTTGGCCTCCACTGAAAAGATCTGGTTAGGTCCAACCATTAACATGACTTGATTTGGTGAATCGGACCAATAAATAATCAGGCCCGACTTTGGCCGGCCAACCTGACCACCATCAGAAAGACTTAACCAAATTATCATACTATAAATGATAATTTTATTAGTCAATAAGCACTAGGCCTTTGGGCCTCCAGTGATTATTAAACTAATGGACTCATTATCACTCACTTAATGGGAGGCTATGACTTAGTTATCACTATAACTTAATCATTTTAGGGACCTCATAATTTTTGAAAATTTTATTAAAGGATAGAAGAGAAGAAATTAACCAGCTAATTTCAATCCTCCCATTGACTTCATCAAGTCAGATTAAAAAAGATTTAATTAAAGTCGGCATTAGGAGCACCTAAATCAGTCACACTGATTTACCTAATGACATGGGTGATCCCTAATCACCAAGTGATCTAATCAAAACTTAACTCACTAGGTTGGCCAGGTAAGTGAGATCAGTGGTGGGGATATGCCATTAACTCATCAGAGATCGAATCAATGCGAGTAGCTCCCACTTAAGAACCACTGGTCAAACTGTCGAACTTACCTTAGACACCAATCGGTTCATTAATTTTAATTTGATCAACTTAGTAAATAGGGTTCCACTGCGTAGCCATGAATTAAGTCCATCTTGGTCCAGTTAAGGACATGGACCCATTCAACTACAACTATTGGAGTTGAGTCTAGAGTGTCCTTGACCTAATCTAATTCAAATTTTGATTAGATTTGATCAATTACTCTAATTTAGTCGATTTCTTTAAGCTAACCTTAGGTCTAACCCAATTATGGACCTAATCTATCTAATCTATTGACCCACAAGTTTATGCAATTGTCTTAGATCTTAATTCATAATTCTAAACCAACTTGACAACACTTAATTCTTTTAATTAAGTATTTGGGCTGATGGGTCAGGGTTTGGCATTTCAAAAATAATTTTCAAATTTGAAAGATTTTATTTTCTGTTCACCAAATATGTTGACTCATTTCACAAACAGATTAGCACATTTCATAAATAGCAATCCTATTGCTTATTACATAACAGAAAATAACTCAATCAAAATAAATCATGAATATTTCTTTAGATCTAATCTAACACATTCATGATAAATTTTACAATTGAACCTTTACAATTAAGTCCTTTTGCTGCTTCGTCTGTATGGGATATAATTGCAGCGGCACCCCTACCGCCATAGGAGAACCCCATCGAATGGAAGGAGAGGGTCTTTAAACCCTACTTTTCTCCTATGACCGGATGACCATGGCAACCAACCCAATTAGACTACTTGCTACTTGGATCAAGTATATCTAAATATACCAATTTCAAAATTTAAATTTTAAATTTCAAATTTCAAATTTTAAAATTTGAATTTTAAATTTTAAATTTTTGAATTTTAAATTTCAAATTTAAAATTTCAATCAAATTTCAAATTTAAAATTTTAAATTTTGAATTTCAAATTTTTGAATTTTGAATTTCAAATTTCAAAATTCAAATTTGAAATTTTGAATTTTAAATTTCTAAATTTTAAATTTTTAACAAATTTCAAAATTCAAATTATAAATTTTGAATTTCAAATTTCAAATTTAAACTTTTAGATTACAACTTAATCTACGCATGCAAATCTATATATCATATTTTAGAACTCCCTCTGATACCATTTGAAGAGAAATTTGAGTGCAGGGGTAAAACGATAATTTTAAAATTTTTCAAAATCACTATTTTATAGTGAAAATTATTAATTAATCTAATTAATTAACATGTGTTTACCCTACACTAGGACCTAAGTATGATATATAGCATGCATGCATTTAAATTTGAAATTCCAACTTCTACAGTAAACAATTTACAGCTATGTGTTCAGAACACATTACCTTTGTGCAGGTAGTTGATCACCGCAACCTGATCACCGTCGAAAGGGTTTGATCATCGTAATACAGTCACACAGTATGTCTGGCCTCTGTGGATCATCCACATGAAGCTCTCAGTCTGATCGGCTCCTCACGAATGCTAGTTCGTGACTGCACCTTTTTAATGGCCGATGTTGATCGAACTTCTTCGATCGATGCCTGTCAACTCCTCAAATGCTCCAAATCATCAGTAAAAATGATAGAGAGGTTGATGATGCTCTCCCTGAAGTTTGGTGAGCTCACGACACTCGTAGCTCACGTTCTCACTTCCCGAACCCTAAGCCAAAACCCTAGGGTACACTCCGAAGAAACTAGCGCCCACTTGTTTCTTTCTTTTCTCTTCTTTTCTTTTCTTTTCTCATGCAAGAAACCTCTCTCATGCCATCCTTTTTTCTCAGATATCCCATGCGCATGCCCTCTCTTATCTCCTTTTTAAAACAATGCAAGACCGCATCTTTGCGGCATTTTTATCGTGTGAGAGGATAAAGATAAGTGGTTGCTCATTTGAATTCAAATCGAATTTGAATTCAAATGTCAACCAACTCATTCCTATCCACTCTATGTGTGAGAAGAGAGGGATGTGAGCTCTCTTGTGTGTGGAGAGTTTACATGAGAAACTCTTTCTCGTGTAAAGAAAATGGCGCACAAAAGGATAAGGACATGGCGCATGGGATTAGTTATCCATTTAAATTCAAACACCCTTTGAATTTGAATGGCTAACAAATCATGTTTATCCAAATAATTGGCACACAAGAGTGGGCGTGGGAAGGCCTTTGCATGTGAGAAAATTTATGAGAAGTTATTTCTCGTGAATTCAAATGGGCACAGAAGAAGTGAGGTGGTGCACGGAGTTGATGTCAAGGTGGTTTCTAATTTTAAATCAACCTAATTGAACCAACTTAATTAAAATAAGTTAGGTTCAATTAGACTAATTTAAACCTAACATAATTAGGCTTAATTAAGTCTAATAAAATCCTAATCAAATCAGAAATTGACTAAGCCCAACCCCTGATCAAATCAGGGACCAAACCACTTTGACGATTAGGTCAACCCTTAACCTAATCGGGTCAAACCCAACTAAATCCAATTCAATTGGACTTGATTCAAAAATAATTACTCAATCAAATTGAGTTAATTAGTGATCAAATCACTTATTAAACTTTTCATAAATACTGAGTCCAAATCCGATGGGCAATCGGGTATCAAAGTCCATCGATATGAAACCTTGATCGAAGAGTCCCAAACCAGTGGGACTCTTGACCCCGGTACCCAAAATGTGTGGGACTCGTGATCAGAGAAATTTGATTCTTGATCACAGAGTCCCAGACATGTAGGATTCATAGTCCACAAGCATTAGGACTCTTCATCAGCCATCAGATCAGATAGGAACCTCTAATATGTGTGACCCCGCAGGTTCGAACCTAAGCCGGTACCACAGGAACCAATTCCTGTATTAATCGAAGTGACCATCTAGCAATGGTACCCAACATTCGGATAGATCAAATAGTCACAATGGCAACATTCAGAACCTACGTGAATATGGTTACTGTATAATTCATCCTTTTTGACCCCTGTGTTTAGGACGACTCAGGGTTAAACTATCAACCCTGATCAGATCATCCTAATCATGCTCAACTCAAACAGTCTTGTGACTCCTCACTTGGACTACCCTGACCAAGATTTTACTAAATTAAAACATGACTGTACACAGCTCCTGAACTGGAGTGGTCAATCCCATCTTGACACACGTACCGACAAGTCAAGTACTTGACTACACCCAGCAGCCTTCCGTCACTAAATTAAAAATTCAGGTAGTCCAGTGCCTAAGTGCAGTGAGTTGCTTGCAAGTCACCGTGGCGGTCTCAGGTCGGAGGGATAGTTATACCCATATCCCATCGAAGCAAATCTTGAGAGCAGAAATAGCTCCGGAGTCGGTCACGTTCAGTGCAGATGTACCCTTACATCTCATCTGTATGCCATACCAGTGTCTCCACACTCTTTGGTTAAGAGGACAACCAACCTATATGGCACACAATGACCTATGCTTGATAAACATTATTATCCTTGGTAACAACGTATCATTTGATCGCAAACAGGTTTAAGGACTAAACGTCAAATTCTCCTTTGTCGAGTCTAAATAGTCCTAAGGACTTCACCACAACACAGGAGTTCATTAGAAGATGAAACAATTTGTGATGAAAAATATCAAAATAATTTTTATTAATTTATAATTCATATACTAATACAAATAGGAGCACAACCGTCAACAGGCTGATAATTGGCTTTGGGACACTATTCCCAACATAAATTTGGTTTCTCAAACCAAATCAAACCAAAACCAAATCAACTCAATTAAAATAGGTCTTAACCCAATTAAGAACCTAATTTAATCAGATTAAATTTGATTCAAATCTAATTTAATTTTTTAATCGAACTAGAAATTAGGTTGATCCAAGTCCTAATTGAATTGGGATTAGTTTTTTCTTGCACTTGGCTTATCCAATAAACCAATTGAACTTGATCTAATCAAGTCCAAATCAAATCTAATTAAATTATATTCAATTAGACTTAATCTCAACTCATTGGCTTAATCAAATTAAGCCAAATAGCAATCGAATTGCTAATCGATCCTCCTACAACACTTGCACTAGGTTAAATATCAATCATATTGATCATTTAACCCTTGAATGATTTTTAATCATTGATCAACCATCCAGATCATGAACTTTAATGTGTATGACCTCATAGGTCCAAATTTAAGTCGGTAGTATAGAAATAAATTTTTGTACCAATCGAAGTGATCATCTAGCAATGGTACCTGACGACCGAATAGATCGAATGTGTAGAACAACATCCTTAGAATCCATGCAGATATAATTTCCATATAATTCATCCCTTTGACCAAAATACTCATAGGACACCTCAGAGTTCAATTGTCAACTCTGATCAAGTTGTCCACATTGTATTTCAAAATATCAAATCCATCTGATGGATTATCCTGGCTAAGATTTTGCTAAATTAAAATACAACTACTCATTCTTCTCCAAATCTTAGAGTGGTCAATCCCATCTTGATCACACTCTGACTTCACAAGTACTTACTGTACCCAAAAACCTTCCATCACTAAATTAAAAATTTAGGTAGTTCAGTACCAAAGCACAGTGAGTTGTTTACAAGTTACTGAGGTGATCTCAGATCTAAGGGACACTTATACCTATAACCCATCAGAGATATTCTCAACAGTAGAATACTCTGGTGTTGGTCACGTTCAATGATGATGTTGAAGTGAATTTCAGTGCAGGGGTAAAACGATAATTTTAAAACTTTTTCAAAATTATAATTTTATGATGAAAATTATTAATTAATCTAATTAATTATCATGTATTAACCCTACACAAAGATCTAAATATGATATATATATAGCATGCATTTAAATTTGAAATTTAAACTTCTACAGTAAATGTTTTACTATTATGTATTCAGAATACATTACCTTCGTGCAGATAGTCGATCGTTATAGTCTGATCACCATCGAAAAGGTCTGATCATCATAATATAGCCACACAGTATGTTTGGCCTCTGTGGATCATCCACATGAAGCTTCCAGTCTGATCGGCTCCTCACGAATGCTAGTTCATTGCAGAACCCTTTCGATGGCTGATGCTGATCGAACTCCTTCGATCAATGTTTGTCGATTCCTCAGATGCTCTGAATCATCAACAGAGATAGTAGAGAGGTTGATGAAGCTTTCTCTAAAGTTTGGTGGGCTCATGATACTCGTAACTCACCTTCTCACTTTCCGAACCCTAGGCAGAAACCCTAGGGTACTCACAAAAGACCCTGCGCCCTTTCTCTCTTCTTTTCTTTTCTTTTCTTTTCTCATGCAGAAGGCCTTTCTCACGCCCCTTTTTCTCTTAGATCAGATTAGTGCATGCCCCACTTTCTCATTCCTTTTAAAATGGTGCAAGATTGCATCTTCTCAGCATTTTCACGGCGTGAGAGGATAAAGCCAGGTGGTTGCTCACTTGAATTCAAATCGAATTTGAATTCAAATGCCAACCAACCTATCCTTATCCACTCAAGGCATAAGAAGAGAAGCGGCATGGGTTCATTTGTGTGTGGAGAGTTTACACGAGAAACTTTTTCTCGTATAGTGAATGGGGTGCATAAGTGGATAAGGTGGCGCATGAGATTAGTTGCCCATTCAAATTCAAACATCATTTGAATTTGAATGGCCAACCAACCATCTCTATCCACTCAAAATGGTGCACATAGGAGGGCGTGGGAAGGCTTTTGTGTGGGAGAAAATTCATGAGAATTCATTTCTCGTGAATTCAAATGGGCACAAGTGAGGTGAGGTGGTGCAGGGAGATAAGTCAAAATGGTTTGAAATTTTAAACCAATCTAATTGAACCAACTTTATCAAAATAGGTTAGGCACAATTAGACTAAGTTAAATCCAACACAATTAGGCTTAATTAGGCTCAATAAAATTCTAATCAAATCAGAAATTGACTAAGCCCAACTCCTGATCAGATCAGGGACCAAACCACCTCGGCGATTAGGTCAACTCTTAACCTAATCGAGTCAAACCCAACTGAATCCAATTCAATTGGACTTGATCCAAAAATAATTACTCAATCAAATTGAGTTAATTAGTGATCAAATCACTAATTAAATCTCTAATAAATATTGAGTCCAAATTTGATGGGCAATCGGGCATCAAAGTCCATCAATATGAAACCTTGATCGAAGACTCCCAAACCAATGGGACTCTTGACCCCGGTACCCAAAATGTGTGGAACTCATGATCAGAGAATCTTGATTCTCGATCACAGAGTCTCAGACACATAGGACTCAGAGTCTCTAAGTATTAGGACTCTTGGTCGAAGAGTCTCAGTCCAATGGGACTCTTCACCAGCCATCAGATCAGATAGAAATCTCTAATGTGTGTGACCCCACAGGTTCGATCCTAAGTCGGTAGCACAGGAACCATTTTCTATACTAATCGAAGTGACCATCTAGCAATGGTACCCAATGTTTGGATAGGTCAAATAGTCACAATCGCAACATTCAGAACCTATGCGAATATAGTTTCTATATAATTCATCCCTTTTGACCCTTGTGTATAGGATGACTCAGGGTTAAACTGTCAACCCTGATCAGATCATCCGAATCATGCTCAACTCAAACAGTACTTTGACTCCTCACTAAGACTACCCTGACCAAGGTTTTGCTAAATTGAAATACGACTGTACACAACTCCTGAACTGGAGTGGTCAATCCCATCTTGACACACGCACCGACAAGTCAAGTACTTGACTACACCAAGCAGCCTTCCGTCACTAAATTAGAAATTCAGATAGTTCAGTGCCTAAGTGCAATGAGTTGCTTGCAAGTCACTGTGGCAGTCTCAGGTCGGAGGGATTGTTATACCCATATCCCATCGGAGCAAATCTTGACAACAGAAAAAGCTTCGGAGTCGGTCACGTTTAGTGCAGATATACCCTTACATCTCACCTGTATGCCATACTAGTCTCTCCACACTCCTTGGTTAAGAGGACAACCAACCCATATGGCACACAACGACCTATGCTTGATAAACGTTGTTGTCCTTGGTAACAACGTATCATTTGGTCGCGAACAGATTTAAGGACTAAACGACAAATCCTCCTTTGTCGAGTCTAAATAGTCCTAAGGACTTCACCACAACATAGGAGTTCATTAGAAGATGAAATAATTTGTGATGAAAAATATCAAAATAACTTTTATTAATTTATAATTCATATACTAATACAAGAAAGAGCACAACCGTCAACAGGCTGACGATTGGCTTTGGGACACTATTCCCAACAATCTCCCACTTGGCCTAAAGTCAATCGGTGCAGTATCTAATACCCATCTTCGACTTGAAGTCGTCGAACTCCTTCACCGCAATGGCTTTAGTGAATGGGTCGGCCAGGTTCTTCTTTCCATCGATCTTCTGAAGGTCGACGTCACTTCTATCTATGATTTTTTAGATAAGATGATAGCAACACAGAATATGTTTTGTCCGCTGGTGTGCCTTTGGTTCCTTTGCCTGAGCAATGGCTTCAGAGCTATCATAATAGAGCAAAACTGGATCAACAAGGGAGGGTGCTACTCCGAGCTTGATGATGAATTTTCTCAGCCACACCACTTCTTTGGCAGCATCTGATGCAGTGACATACTCTATCTCGCAAACTGAATCAGCCACAGTGTGCTGCTTAGAACTCTTCCAGCAGACAACCCCACCATTAAGAGTAAAAATAAATCCCGACACACTCTTGCTATCATCATGATCAGACTAAAAACTAGAGTCTATAAACTCTATAAGTCTCAAGTCCGATTCACCATAAACAAGCCACTGGTCCTTAGTATTTCTCAAATACTTCAGGATGGTTTTAACAACCTTCCAATGATTCTCCCTGGGATCAGATTGGTATCTACTCACTACTCTTAGTGAGTATACTACATCTAGTCATATACATGTCATGGCGTACATGATAGATCCCACTGTCGAAGCATATGGAATTCTACCCATACGCTTTCTCTCCTGAGGTGTTGTCAGACAATCCCTCTTCAAGAGAGAAATTCCATGGCATATTGGTAGATAGCCTTTCTTGAAATTCTCCATACTGAACCTCTTCAGCATAGTATCAATGTACGTGAACTGGGATAAGCCAAGCAACCTTTTAGATCTATCCCTATAGATCCTCATCCCTAGGATGTAGAAAGCTTCTCCCAGATCTTTCATGGAGAACTATGACGACAGCCAAATCTTTATTCCCTGTAATGCAGGGACATCATTCTCGATTAAGAGAATGTCATCCACATACAATATAAGAAATATCACTACTAGACCATTAGTCCACTTATAAATACAGGGCTCTTCTCCATTCTTAATGAAGCTATATGTTTTGATCATCCTATCAAAATGTATGTTCCAACTCCGGGATGCCTGCTTAAGTCCATAAATGGACCTCTGTAGCCTGCACACCTTAGACTCATCTATGGATGTGAACCCTTCAGGTTGTATCATATACACCTCTTCGTCCAGCTCTCCGTTTAGGAAAGCTATCTTCATATCCATCTGTCATATTTCATAGTCCAGATGGGCAACTATTGCAAGCATAATCTGAATGGATTTGAGCATTGCCACAGGAGAAAATATCTTATCATAGTCTATACTATAACGTTGACGATATCCCTTGGCAACCAGACAGGCTTTATAGGTCTCCACCTTTCCGTCTGCGCCCCTCTTCCTCTTGAAGACCCACTTACACCCTATGGATTTTACTCCTTCAGGTGGGTAAACCAATGTCCACACATCATTGACCTTCATGGACTCCATTTCGGATTTCATGGCCTCTAGCCATTTCTCAGAGTCAGGTCTCTACATTGCATCCATGTAGGTGATCGGATCCTCATCATTTTCATCAAGTTCAACAGGATCACCGTCTCAGACCAAGAAACCATAGTATCTGTCTGGTTGACGTGGTACTCTACCAGACCGCCTTAAGGGTGAAAGAACAATGGGCTCCGGATCTGTTCTAACCAAATTCGATTCAAGTTCAGCAACTTGTGTCAGTTTTTCCACCTACCGAACTTCCTCAAGTCCGACCTTAGAGGCAACAGTCCCTTCACCAAGGAACTCCTTTTCCAAAAAGATTGCCTTAAGGCTGACAAACATCTTTTGCTCATCAACTAGGTAGAAATAATACCCTTTGGTCTCTTTTGGGTACCCTATGAAATAACACTTGTCAGACCTAGGTCCAAGCTTGTCCGTAATTAAATGTTTAATATAAGTCGGACATCCCCAAACCCTAAGGTGCGAGAGTACTAGCTTACGTCCTATCCATAACTCATATGGTATTTTGGTTACAGACTTACTCGGAACCCTATTTAGAAGGTAACAAGCTGATTCAAGTGTATATCCCTAGAGAGAGATTGACAGACCAGCAAACCCTATCATGGATCAAACCATGTCCAACAAGGTCTGATTCCTCCTTTCAGACACACCATTATGCTGTGGTGTTCCAAGAAGAGTCCACTGAGAGAGAATCCCATTCTCCCCAAGATATGTCAGAAATATATTGGAAAGATATTCACCTCCTCGATCAGATCGAAGAGTTTTAATACACTTTTTAGTTTATTTTTCTACCTCATTTCAGAATAGTTTGAATATTTCAAACGACTCCGACTTATGCTTCATTAAGTAGACATACCCATTACCTCGATAGGTCGTCTGTGAAGGTTATGAAGTAAAAATATCCACCTCTTGCACTTGAGCTCATGGGTCCACATACATCAGAATGTATCAGACCCAAGAGTTCATTGGCTCACTCATCTTTTCTAGTAAAAGGTGATTTGGTCATCTTCCCAAGAAGACAGGACTCACAGGTTGGAAGTGATTCACAATCACCAACTTCAAGAATTTCTTCTTGAGCCAACCTATTTATCCTGTTCTTATTGATATGACCTAGCCTACAATGCCAAAGGTAGACTTCTGACATATTTTCTATTCTAGGGTGTTTACCGGAGGTTTGAACCACATTAATAGGCTGTGATAGTAAGTAAATTCCATTATTTAGTTGTCCTACAAATATTGTAACACCATTCAAAATGATATTGTAAATATTTTTTTTTATTAAAAATTCATAACTGTACATGGCCAAAAGGCCTACAGAAATAATATTTAATAAAAAACTTGGACAATAGTGACATTCACTCAGAATTACATTACGAGAGTTGATTACAAGGTTCATGATTCCTAAAGCTAGAACTGGAACTTTGCTTCCATCTCCAACGTTCAGGAACCTCTCACCTTCATCAAATCTCCTACTAACCTGCAGACCCTGCATCGAATTACAGATATGATAAGAGCTTCTGATATCCAATTCCCAGGCAGTAGTATCACAAATGAAAAAGTTGCAAGGTGTTATCATATAATTACTTTGCTTCTTCTTCGGCCTGTTCGGTTCCAGGGAGGCAATGTATAGAGGACAGTTTCTCTTTCAGTGCCCCTGCTTCTTGCAAAAGAAGCACTCCGCCTGGCTCTGGTCGGGCTTGCGCTTCTTGGTCTGACCCTGTGCAGATGTCCCAGCATGCGGCTGCACCTCTTATTCTTCTTCTTCTTGTTCTTCTTTCCTTTCTTAAAGGGTTGATGACCAGAAGAAGACCCTCCCACAATATTCACCGACTCCTTATGGAGCTGGTGGTCCTTCTCAAAGTTTTGCAGTAACCCCAACAAGCCGTGGTAGTTCACTGCAGCCTTTGTCATCCGAAAATGAGTAAGGAAGGGGAGGAAGGACTTGGGCAAAGAATTAATGATCGCATCCTTACCGAGCTGCTTGTGCAAGGGAAAGCTCAGTTTACTTAGGCGCTCAATCATTTCGATCATGTACAGTACATGATCAGTGATTGAGGCCCCATCCCTCATCCGAGCATTGAAAATGGCACAACCAGTTTTGTGCCTTTCAACGTCGTCAGGCATGCCAAAGGAGTCATTCAACATTTGAAGCATCTCCTGCAGCTGGGCATTCTCGAACCTGTAACTAAACTCATCATTCATTGCCGCCAGCATTATGCACCGTATGGTGGTACGGTCATTGAGCCACTTCTAATATGTATCTCGGACCATCCCTCTAGCGTTCGGGGCTGGCTCCTCAGGTGTCGGATCCATTACTACATAAAGGATCTGTTCATGCTCAAGGATGATTTTCAATTTTCGATACCAGCTATCGAAATTAGATCCCATGAGCTTGTTATTATCTAATAATGACCGGAGCGACAGGGTAGTGGCCATAGCTGCATAAAGAAAAATCAGACCTTTATTAGTACATAAATTATTAATACTAAAGACTTGGACTTTAGTCTAAAGTTTCTTCCAATATTTTTACAAACTGGTAGCCTCAACCTCTAATTTGAGGAATTACTTTAATTCCTTAGTGGGTACTAGAATCCATACAGACCACACACGAGTCCAACTTTGGTTGGTCAACCCATGTGCATCTATGGGTAGGTTCATAATCAGTTGTTTCTCTAAACAACTTTTAGTAATTGATTTTGCCCCAGAACTTAATCAATAGGCTTTGGCCTCCACTGAAAAGATCTGGTTAGGTCCAACCATTAACATGATTTGATTTGGTAAATCTGACCAATAAATGATCAGGCCCGACTTTGGCCGGCCAACCTGACCACCGTAAAAAAGACTCAACCAAATTATCATATTATGAATGATAATTCCATTAGTCAATAAGCACTAGGCCTTTGGGCCTCCAGTGATTATTAAACTAATGGACTCATTATCACTAACTTAATGGGAGGCTATGACTTAGTTATCACTATAACTTAATCATTTTTAGGGACCTAATAATTTTTGAAGATTTTATTAAAGGATAGAAGAGAAAAAAATTAACCAGCCAATTTCAATCCTCTCACTGACTTCATCAAGTCAGATTAAAAAAAAAATTTAATTAAAGCCGATGTTAGGAGCACCTAAATCGGTCACACTGATTTACCTAATGACATGGGTGAGCCCTAATCACCAAGTGATCTAATCAAAACTTAACTCACCAGGTTGGCCAGGTAAGTGAGATCAGTGGTGAGGATATACCATTAACTCGTCAGAGATCGAATCAATGCGAGTAGCTCCCACTTAAAAACCACTGGTCAGATTGCCGAACTTACCTTAGACACCAACCGATTCATTAGTTTTAATTTGATCAACTTAGTAAATAGGATTTCACCATGTAGTCATGAATTAAGTCCATCTTAGTCTAGTTAAAGACATTGACCCATTCAACTACAACTATTGGAGTTGAATCTAGAGTGTCCTTGACTAATCTAATTCAACTTTTGATTAGATTTGACCAATTACTCTAATTTAGTCCATTTCTTTAAGCTAACCTTAGGTTTAACCCAATTATGGACCTAATCCATCTAACCCATTGACCCACAAGTTTATGCAATTGTCTTAGGTCTTAATTCACAATTCTAGACCAACTAAACAACACTTAATTCTTTTAATTAAGTATTTGGACTGATGGGTCAGGGTTTGGCATTTTGAAAATAATTTTCAAATTTAAAAGATTTTATTTTCTGTTCACCAAATGTGTTAACTTATTTCACAAACGGATCAGCATATTTCATAAATAGCAATCCTATTGCTAATTACATAACAGAAAATAACTCAATCAAAATAAATCACGAATATTCTTTTAAATCTAATCTAATACATTCATGATAAATTTTACAATTGAACGTTTACAATTAAGTCCTTTCACTGCTTCGTTTGCATGGGATATAATCACATCGGCACCCCTACTGCCATTGGAGAATCCCATCGAATGGGAGGAGAGGGCCTTTAAACCCTACTTTTCTCCTATGACCGGATGACCATGGCAACCAACCCAATTAGACTACTTGCTATTTGGATCAAATATATCTAAATATACCAATTTCAAAATTTAAATTTTAAATTTCAAATTTTAAATTTTAAATTTTAAATTTTGAATTTTAAATTTCAAACAAATTTTAAATTTCAAATTTCAAATTTTTGAATTTCAAATTTTGAATTTTAAATTTTGAATTTCAAATTTGAAATTTCAACCAAATTTTGAATTTTGAATTTCAAATTTCAAATTTCAAATTTTTGAATTTTGAATTTTAAATTTCAAATTTCAAAATTCAAATTTTGAATTTTGAATTTCAAAATTTAAATTCAAATTTTAAATTTAAACTTTTAGATTACTACTTAATTTATGCATGCAAATATATATCATATTTTAGAACCTGCTCTGATACCATTGGTAGTGAATTTCAGTGCAAGGATAAAATGATAATTTTAAATTTTTTTTAAAATTATAATTTTATAGTAAAAATTATTAATTAATCTAATTAATTATCATATATTAATCCTACATAAAGATCTAAATATGAAATATATAGCATGCATTTAAATTTGAAATTTAAACTTCTACAGTAAATATTTTACTGTTATGTGTTCAGAACACATTACCTTCGTGTAGATAGTCGATCGCTGCAGTTTGATCACTATCGAGAAGGTCTGATCATCATAATACAGTGACACAGTATGTCTGACCTTCGTGGATCATCCACATGAAGCTTCGATCTAATCGGCTCCTCACGAATGCTAGTTCATTGCAGAACCCTTTCGACGGTGGATGCTGATCGAACTCTTTTGATCGGTGTCTATCGATTCTTCAAATACTCTGGATCATCAGCAGAGATAGTAGAGAGGTTGATAAAACTTTCTCTAAAGTTTGATGGGCTCATGACACTCGTAGCTCACCTTCTCACTTCCCGAACCCTAGGCAGAAATCCTAGGGTACTCACAAAAGACCCTGCACCCTTTCTCTCTTCTTTTCTTTTCTTTTCTTTTCTTTTCTCATGCAGAAGGCCTTTCTCACACCCCCTTTTCTCTCAAATCAGATTAGCACATGCCCCACTTTCTCATTCATTTTAAAACGGTGCAAGATCGCATCTTCTCAACATTTTCACCGCATTAGAGGATAAAGCCAGGTGGTTGCTCACTTGAATTCAAATCGAATTTGAATTCAAATGCCAACCAACCTATCCTTATCCACTTAAGGCATGAGAAGAGAAGGGGCGTGGGTTCATTTGTGCATGGAGAGTTTACACGAGAATCCTTTTCTCGTGTAGTGAATAGGGCGCATAAGTGGATAAGGTGGTGCATGAGATTAGTTACCCATTCAAATTCAAACATCATTTGAATTTGAATGGCCAACCAACCATCTTTATCCACTCAAAATAGTGCACATAGGAGGGCGTGGGAAGACTTCTGTGTGAGAGAAAATTCATAAGAACTCATTTCTCGTGAATCCAAATGGGTGCAAGTGAGGTAAGGTGGTGTAGGGAGATAAGTCAAAATAGTTTGAAATTTTAAACCAATCTAATTGAACCAACTTTATCAAAATAGGTTAGGCACAATTAGACTAAGTTAAACCTAATATAATTAGGCTTAATTAGACTTAATAAAATCTTAATCAAATCAAAAATTGACTAAGCCCAACCCCTGATTAGATCAGGGACCAAACCACCTCGGCGATTAGGTCAACTCTTAACCTAATTGGGTCAAAACCAACTGAATCCAATTCAATTGGACTTGATCCAAAAATAATTATTCAATCAAATTGAGTTAATTAGTGATCAAATCACTAATTAAACCTCTCATAAATACTGAGTCCAAATCCGATGGGCAATCGGGTATCAAAGACCATCGATATGAAACCTTCATCGAAGAGTCTAAAACCAGTGGGACTCTTGACCCTGATACCCAAAATGTGTGAAACTCATGATCAGAGAATCTTGATTCTCGATCATAGAGTCTCAGACATGTAGGACTCAGAGTCTCCAAGTATTAGGACTCTTGGTCAAAGAGTCTCAGTCCAGTGGGACTCTTCACCAGCCATCAGATCAGATAGGAACCTCTAATGTGTGTGACCCCACAGGTTCGAACCAAAGCTGGTAGCACAAGAACCAATTCCTGTACTAATCAAAGTGACCATCTAGCAATAGTACCCAACATTCGGATAGGTCAAATAGTCGCAATCGCAACATTCAGAACCTATGCGAATATGGTTACTGTATAATTCATCCCTTTTGACCCATATGTATAGGACGACTCAGGGTTAAATTGTCAACCCTGATCAGATCATCCGAATCGTGCTCAACTCAAACAGTCCTATGACTCCTCACTAGGACTACCCTAGCCAAGGTTTTGCTAAATTGAAACACGACTGTACACAGCTCCTAAACTGGAGTGGTCAATCTCATCTTGACACATGCACCAACAAGTCAAGTACTTGACTACACCTAGCAGCCTTCCATCACTGAATTAGAAATTCAGGTAGTCCAGTGCCTAAGTGCAGTGAGTTGCTTGCAAGTCACTGTGGCAGTCTCAGGTCGGAGGGACTGTTATACCCATATCCCATCGGAGCAAATCTTGAGAGCAGAAAAAGCTCCAAAGTCGGTCACGTTCAGTGCAGATGTACTCTTACATCTCATCTGTATGCCATACTAGTATCTCCACACTCCTTGGTTAAGAGGACAACCAACCCATATGGCACACAATGACCTATGCTTGATAAACGTTGTTGTCCTTGATAACCACATATCATTTGATCGCGAACAGGTTTAAGGACTAAATGATAAATTCTTCTTTGTCGAGTCTAAATAGTCCTAAGGACTTCACCACAACTCAGAAGTTCATTAGAAGATGAAATAATTTGTGATGAAAAATATCAAAATAATTTTTATTAATTTATAGCTCATATACTAATACAAAAAAGAGCACAACCATCAACAAGCTGACGATTGGCTTTGGGATACTATTCCTAACAGATGTACCCTTACATCTCATCTGTATGCCATACCAGTGTCTCCACACTCCTTGATTAAGAGGACAACCAACCCATATGGCCTACAGTGACTTATGCTCGATAGAAGCTGTCGTCCTTATTAACAGCCTATCATTTGGTTGTGAACAGTTTTAAAGACTAATTGATAAATCTTCTCTTTATCAAACCTAAATAGTCCTAAGGATTTCATCACAACAATGGAGTTCATTAGAAGATGAAAACTTATGATGAAAATGCCAAAAATATATTTTATTTATTAATAAATCAATTACAATACAAGATTGCTCAACCATCAACAAGCTGACGATTCGCTTTTAAGATATATTTTCCAACAAATAATTGATGACTCATAATCCTATCTCTTGTCAAATTTGAATGTGATCCAAATTAGAGATAAGATGAAAACAAGAAAAGAAATTTTTCTTACAAAGAAGGTTGTTGGCACCATAATAATTTTTTATTTATTTTTCTTTAAGAGTTCTTAGGTGTGTTAGACACCAGAATCCTTCTCCATATTGTAGAGCCCTTTCTAAAATTTTTTGGGATGCCAAAAGTGGTTTTGGTGTAGACTCTTGGTACCCTCCGTTGGATGAAACCCTAATCTTTGCCTATAAAAAGGAGTCCCCTATTCTTGGCATCATACATCAATTTCTTTGCTGGTTTTTATTTTTCTAGAGTTCTTCTCCTACTCTTCTTTTCCTCCTTTAGATGACTTCATCCTTTAGAGTATCTAAGGTTCTTAAAGAAAAAAGAAGAGATTAGCTGTTGAAGTTTCTTACAGGCTAGCACCTCCAAGCCCCTGATTTGCGTCAGTCTTCGTGTGGATTTTCTCGTAGAGGCCAGACGACTTTGTGTGGCTATGAGTGATCTGAGGAATATCTTCTCCAAATGTTGGACCAGCAAAGATCAAGATCTCATTGATTTGGCAATTATTTCTAACCTGTCTTGATTATATCGTTAGATCTAATAGTTAGATCTAGAATTTCAGCATCGATGCATTCGATGTGGATTTTTATTTTCAAATCTAAAGTACATCATATTTTATATACTTTATCATAGTATAGTAGTTTAGATTAGATCTTATGCATATAATTTACATAAAATTATTTAATCTTTCCCTTTCGTTGTGTAAAATTTTTGAAATTACATGCATAGCACTACCTATGTTTCTTTCAATTGGTATCAGAGCCATGGTTCTTATGATATAATTTATTATGCCTTTAGATCTGATTTTATAATATTAGATCTGATTATTTATGATTTAGATTAGATCTAAATGTGTTTATTTTCAGATATGATTTTTATCATATTTAGATTAGATGTTCTGAGTAGCAAAGTACTCGGATTGGGTAATCATCAGGCCGTCTGGTAATAGGAGCAAGTAAGGTTTCATGACTCTCTCTTTTCATTCAATGGAGTGCTCTTCATGACATGTAGAGATTCCACTGTGAGGTCTCATGAAGAAGAAAGTGAAAGAAGAAAAACTTACTTTCTTGTAAAATCCTAGATCTTGAAACTCTAGGTATTGTTGTATGTGATGCAAGTTACAAAAAAACTAGTTACATCTATTCTTGATTAATCAACATTATTTTGATTTGAAATCATAAAAAAATTTAGATCTGATCTAAAAGATTTTATGATTTAATCTAAAAAGTTTACATAAAAATTATTTTCAAAATCTTAACCATGTTGATGCAAAACTTAATTAAGAATTAAGTGTTAAGTTGATTAGATCTAGAATTATGATTTAAGGTCTAATGACATTTCATAAAACATGGGGCATGGGTTAGCTTAAATTAGGTCTTTCTTTTTAATTGAGTTAGATCTAAGATTAGAATCAAAGAATTAATTGACCATGTAAAGAAATTGATTAAGTCTAATCAAGTATTGAATTAGATTAATCATGATTTTTCTAATACAATAGTTGCAGATGGTCAAGTTCATATTTTTGATTAGACCAAATGGACTTTGATTGTGGCTCAGTGGTTGAATCTGAATCATTAAGTTGATCAAATTAAAAGTAATTAACCAATTAGTGTCTTTGGTAAGTTTGGCATTTCGACCGGTGATTTTTAATTAGGAGCGGCTTAGCCATTTCGTTAGTGTCTAAGATAAGTTTAGTAGACCCTCCCACCAATCTCATTTATCTGATCAATTTGATGAATTAGATTTTGATTAGATCGCTAAGTGATTCAAGTTAGCCCATGCCATTAAGATTGATTAGTGTGACTGATCTAGATGCCATTTCAATCAGCATGATCCGAACCCGATTCAGTGACTTAGTGAAGCAGTGGGAGGATTATAGTCTACTGATTGATCTCTTCTCTTCTCTCTTCTCTAAATTAATTAAATCTTCTAAATTATTAGATCTCTAAAATGAGCTGGTTATGGTGATAACTAGATCATAGCCTCCCATTAAGTTAGGTGATAATGGATCCATTAGTATGATGATCATTGGAGGTCCAAAAGCCTAGTGCCCATCTGTTATTAGAATTATCATTCATAATATGATGACTTAGTTGAGTCTCTCTGTCAGGAGGTAAGATTAGCCGATCAAAGTCGAGCCTAATCATTTGATAGTTAGATTCATAAGTATGATCATGTTAATGGTTGGACCTAACCAGGGGCTTGCAGAAAAGATCAAAGTCAACTGAAAAGTTACCTGAGGCTAAATCAACTACTAAAAATTGTTTGATAAAATAATTGATTAATGAACCTACCCATGGATGCATATGGGTGAAACAGCCAAAGTCGGGCTCGTGCGCAGTCTATGTGGATTTTAGTATCCACTAAAGAATTAAAGTAATTTTTCGAATTGGAAGTAGAGGCTACCGATTCATATAAAATAGTGGAAGAACCTTTAGACTGAAGTCCATGTCTTTAGGCTTAATAAATTTAGATACTAATTAAGTTTTGGTTTTTTCTTGTGTGTGCAGATATGGTCTCAAACTTGTCACTCCGATCACTGTTGGATAGTGAAAAATTGATGGGACATAATTTTGATAACTGGTATTGAAAGCTTAAGATCGTCCTGGAGCACGAGTGGATCTGTATGTGATTATGAATCCAGCACCTGAAGAGCTTGCTCCCAACATCTGAGGTGCAGTTTGAGATACTTATTTGAAGTGGCTCAATGACCACACTATGGTTCATTGCATCATGCGGGCCTCCATGAACGACGAGTCCAGCTAAAAATTTGAAGAGGCTCAATTAGAGAAAATGCTCCAAGTGTTGAGAGAGTCTTTTGATACTCCCATGATGTTGAGCGGTACAAGACTAGTTGCACCATTTTCAATGCTCGGATGAGGGAGGGAGCATCTATCACTGATCATGTATTATATATAATTGAACAAATCGAGAAGCTGAGCAAGCTTGGCTTCCTTTTGCATGAACAGCTAGGGAAAGATGCAATTCTGAACTCTCTATCCAAATCCTACCTATCATTTCTTGTCATTTTAGAATGACAAAGTCTATAGTCAACTACCATAGTTTATTGGGGTTATTACAGATTTTTGAGAAGGATTACAAGCTCCACAAGGAGATGGTGAATTTAGTGGGAGGATCTTCTTTGGATAGTCGTCATCCCTTTAAGAAAAAAAAGAAGAAAAATAAAAAGGAGCAAAGTGCTGAGAGTCAGACTCAAAAGTCCAAGTTCAAAGCAGATCAGAGTCAGGTAGAGTACTTTGTTGTGATCCAGGTGGTGTGCCCAAGGCTCAGGGGACCAAAGCTAAGGCCAAGGTCCATCATTCATGAGGGCTTCATGGAGGCTCTAGGGCTAGTTGGGCCCTAGGTTGAAAGGCTGTGGGCCTTTCGGGTTCTTGAGGTCTAGGTTATGTGGGCCTCAAGGGACCAACTCTTTATGGGCCAAGTCTGGGTCCAGGAGAGGTGAGATTAGGTCGAGTCATGGGTGTACATGGGCTTGGGTTAACCGAATCTCCCATAGAGTTGGTCGAGGGAGTTTTGGGTTTGGGTCACTTGATCCGGTGTTTATATATACATGTACTTGTATAGTTTTAATCAAGCCAAGAAAATAGACAACTCTTTCTCCCAAGTCTCTCTCTCTCTTCTCCCTCTATCTCCAGCAATCTTCCATGCACCAGGAGCAAGAAACCCTAGGGTTTCTTGCCGCCAGTCCATAAAAGGAAAGAAAGGAAGGGAGGCGCTAGCCCCTTCCCCCTTGCAGCCGTCTACCAGATCTACTCTCCCCCTCTTGCAGGTGCCCAAACACCAAGTCCAGGACCTAGAATCTCTTGGGAAGAGGTTGGTACAAGTTCCTCTCAGATCTGGAGTTGATCTGAGGTCGTTTGAGGCATGGGTGAGATCTCCATCAACAGATCTACAAGAAAGGCTGCAGCAGGACAGATCTGCAAGGTCTGTCTCCATCTATCTTCTTCCCTATCTAGAATGCCCTGATTTGAGATCTAAAAATTGAAAAACCTCAGTCCAGGTCTGATCTAGTTGGGTACCAGATCTTGGATTTTTTAGAGGTAGTTTCAGAGGCATTCTTCATCTGGAACGAAAGGCTGACGAAGAAGACAGCAACCAGGTTGTTTTCATCAAGGGCCTTGGATCATGTCCAGATGACTCCAGATCTATTCGTTGCTGATTCTGCTACACCCAAGGTTCGTGGGAGGAGCCGGGATCATGCTCCAATAATTGGTATCAGAGCCACGGTGGTGAGGAAGCTTTTCCAAGTGTGAGAAGTTGAAGATCCCAAGTGCTGAAACTTTTCCGCAAGGTACCATCAAGGTATATTCTACACTTCTTGATTTTATATTGCTTGTTTGGCTTGGATCTAGTCATGGGAAGCAATATGAAGGTCGAGTTTGAGAAGTTTGATGGCAAGAAAAATTTTTCCATGTGAAAAATCCGGATGGAGGATCTTCTGGTGCTAGCAGATCTGGATCAGGCTTTGGATGAGAAGCCTGAGGGAATGACAGATAGACAGTGGGCATCGTTGGAGAAGAAAGCATGCTCGGTGATCAGAGGATATTTGGCGGATGCGGCGTTGTATTCGGTGCTGGAAGAAAAGACCCTGAAGGGCCTTTGATCGAAGTTGCACACCATGTATATGGGGAAGAATATGTGCAACAAGTTGATGCTGAAGAAGAGGTTGTACAGTCTTCGAATGCAGGAGGGATCTGATGTGATTGGCCACATTCAGAGGTTCGACCAGTTGTGCATGGAGTTGGTGAATATCGGGGTGAAGCTGGATGAGAAGGACAAGTCTCTAGTGTTCTATGTTCGCTGCCCGGATCATATGATTCTTTGGTGACTACACTGCTCTATGGCAAGGAGACTCTGGAGTATGAGGACATGGTCTCGATGCTGAGGTCAAATGAGTAAAGGAAAAAGTTGACCAGAGATTGGGCTCCCCAGGAGGGTTTGGCAGTAGGGGAGAGGATAGGTAGAGCTAGAGGCAGAAGCAAGTCCAGGGGGTGGTCCAAGTCCAGAAAGGGAAAGAAAGAGGTGAAATGCTTCAAGTGCAACGAGTTCGGGCACTTCAAGCGAGAATGTCCACTATGGAAGAGCAAGAAGGGAGAAAGAAGTGGCTCAGAATCAGTGAGTGCAGTTGCTGGGCAGCAGGTGGAGGATGATCTATTTGTGGTATCAGATGGTCACAGGCATTACACAGAGGAGTGGACACTAGACTCTGCGTGCTCACATCACTACACACCACACAGGTCTTGGTTTGCGATATACACCAAGACAGATGAGGGATCAGTGACTCTAGGCGACAATCATCCTTGCAAGGTGGCTGGGATAGGGACAGTTAGGGTGAGGATGCTTGATGGGATTGTGAGGACATTGACAAATGTAAAGCACATCCCGGAGCTGGAAAAGAATCTGGTGTCACTAGGCTATTTGGAGAGCAGTGGATACAGCTTCAGCAGTAGGGCTAGAAGCGGAGTACTGAACATCTCCAATGGAGCCATGGTAGTGATGAGAGGTAGGAGGTTGGACAATAACCTCTATCGCATGGAGGGATCTATGGTGACCGGAGAGTCTGATGCAGCAGCTGCAGCACAGGACCAGGAGGGGACTTACAGGATGTGGCACTACCGCCTAGGCCGCATGGGTGACAGGGGGTTGAGGGAGTTGAGCAGGAGAGGACTCATCTCTGATCTGGAGATTGGTGCTACAGGGGAGATCTGTGAGCCTTGCCAGATGGAAAAGCAGAGAAGAGTTCAGTTCACCATCAGTACAGCCCGGAGTGCAGCCCCTCTGGAGTTAGTACACACGGATGTGTGGGGACCAGCCCCAGTTTTAGCTAGGAATGGGGCCAGATACTTCATGACCCTAATTGATGATTTCTCAAGGAAGCTCTGGATTTACTTCATGAGAGAGAAGTCAGAGGTCTTCACCAAGTTCAAGATCTAGAGAGCTGAGGTGGAGAAGGAGCAGGGGAGGAGCGTGAAGTGTCTGAGATCAGACAATGGCGGGGAGTACACCAGCAAGGAGTTCCAGGATTACTATGAGGAGTGTGGGATCAGGAGATACTTCTCAGTTAGGGAAACTCCACAGCAGAATGGGGTGCTCGAGAGGATGAACAGAACATATTTGGAAAAGGCACGATGCATGAGGCTGCAGACAGGGCTTCCAAAGGAGTTCTGGGTTGACACAGTTGACGCAGCGGGTTACTTGGTCAATCGGTTACCTCACACCAAGTTGGATGGTAGGCTTCCAGAGGATGTGTGGTCTGGGAGGATAGTTGGGCTGGGCCATCTACGGGTATTTGGGTGCATGGCCTATGTGCACATTGGAGCTGGTGAGCAGAGCAAGCTAGATGCCAGATTATGCAAGATGGTGTTTCTAGGCTATCCACGAGGAGTCAAGGGATACTGGCTGTAGGATCCCTTGGAAAAGAAGGTCATCATTAGTCAGGATGTGACTTTTGATGAGGAGTCAATCCTTCGGAGGTGAGCAGGCATAGAGGAGTAGCAGGAGCAGAAGGAGGTCCAGTAGGGCGCTGCTGGACAGCTTACCTCTTTTACTTTGCCTCTTGCAGGTACTACTAGAGGATATGACATTCAGGTGGAGAACCTATCTAAGGTGTCTCCACAGGTGGAGAGGACTCGAACGGATGATCGAGGTGGAGAGGTCCAGCAGGAGCGAGCTGGATCGAGGACTGATATCGGTGTTGCCCTACACAAGCCCATGAGGACCATCAGGCAATCGGACCGATATGGCTTCGAAGAGATACTGTCATATGCCCTGGTGACAGCGAATGGAGACTCATATACATATCAGGAGGCTATTGAGAGTCAGGACAGAGAGCGGTGGGTCCAGGCGATGTCCGAGGAGATGCAGTCTCTCCACAAGAACCAGACATGGCAATTGGTGCAGTTGCCACAAGGGAAGAGGCCCATTGGCTGCAAATGGGTCTACAGTCGCAAGGAAGGGCCTTCAGAGCAGGGAGGTATCAAATTCAAGGTGAGGTTAGTGGCCAAGGGATACTCCCAAAAGGAAGGCATCGACTTCAGTGAGGTCTTCTCTCCCGTCAGACACACTTCCATCAGAGTATTGCTGAGCATTGTAGCAGCTCAGGATTTAGAGCTGGAGCAGATGGATGTCAAGATGACGTTCCTCCATGGGCATTGGAGGAGAGGATTTACATGGAGCAGCCACTCGATTTCAGGGATCTTGGATTAGAGGAAAAGGTTTGTCTGTTGTAGAAGTCGCTGTACGGGCTGAAGCAGTTATCGAGGCAATGGTACAAGCGGTTCGTCTCCTATGTGCATAGAATTGGACTTTCCAAGTGTGAGTTTGATCCCTGTGTTTATGTTCAGTCTCTTGAGGATAGTTCTAGGTTGTTCCTACTCTTGTATGTGGATGACATGCTTATAGCATGCAAGAATAGGAAGGTTGTGCAAGATCTGAAGGCATCCTTATCTCGGGAGTTTGAGATGAAGGATTTGGGCCCTGCAAGGAAGATCCTAGGCATGGAGATTTTCAGAGACCGAGCCCAGAGGGTGCTGCATCTATCTCAGGGAGGCTACATATAGAAGGTCTTAGAGAGGTTCAGGATGAAGAGAGCAAAGCCTGCGGAGCTGCCACTTGCTGGTCACTTCAGACTCTCGAAGACCATGGCACCACAGACTGAGGTGGAGGCTTAGGAGATGGAGAAGGTTTCTTATGCTTCAGGAGTTGGGAGCTTGATGTATGCGATGGTCTGTTGTAGGCCAGACATCGCTCATGCAGTGAGTCAGGTTAGCAGGTTCATGGCGCAGCGTGGCAGGGAGCACTGGAGAGCTCTGAAGTGGATATTCAGATACCTGACGGGTTCAGTTGGAGTTGGCATCTGCTATGGACAGCGAGGAGTTGTAGTGGGATACTCTGACATGTCCATAGAGGCTCAGGGGCTGATTGGCAGTTATGTAGATGCAGACTTCGGTGGAGATGTGGATACCCGGAGGTCTACGACAGGCTTCATCTTTAGCCTGTATGGAGGTCCTATTTCTTGGAGATCGAGTCTGCAGCCTATCACGGCCCTATCCACTATAGAGGTGGAGTACATCGGGCTGACAAAAGCAGCTAAGGAGGTAATTTGGCTGAAGGGTTTGTTGACGGAGATGGGCCTTACTCAGGAGGCCATTAGAGTGCACTGTGAAAGCCAGAGTGCACTTCTATTAGCACAGAACTCAGTCTATCATGCAAGGACAAAGCACATCGACATTCGGTATTATCAGATCAAGGAGCTTGTGGAGGATGGTGAGGTGAAGCTGGTAAAGGTACACACCAAGGAGAACCCAACTGATGCACTTACGAAGGTACTTCCACAGGATAGCTTTCAGAGATGTGTTGAGCTGATGCGGCTGATGGACAGAGTGGAGCTGGTTGAGGCCTTGGGACACCAAGGTGGAGACTGTTGTGATCCAGGTGGTGTGCCCAAGGCCCAGGGGTCCAAGGCTAAGGCCAAGGTCCATCATTCATAAGGGCTTCATGGAGGCTCTAGGGCTAGTTGGGCCCTAGGTTGAAAGGCTGTGGGCCTTTCGGGTTCTTGAGGTCTAGGTTATGTGGGCCTCAAGGAATCAACTCTTTATGGGTCAGGTCTAGGCCCAGGAGAAATGAGATTAGGTCAAGTCATGGGTGTATATGGGCTTGGGTTAACCTAATCTCCCATAGATTTGGTCGAGGGAGTTTTGGGTTGGGGTCACTTGACCCGGTGTTTATATATACATGTACTTGTATAGTTTTGATCAAGCCAAGAAAATAGACAACTCTTTCTTCCAAGTCTCTCTTTCTCTTCTCCCTCTCTCTCTAACAATCTTCCATGCACCAGGAGCAAGAAACCCTAGGGTTTCTTGCCGCCAGTCCATAAAAGGAAAGAAAGGAAGGGAGGGACTAGCCCCTTCCCCCTTGCAGCCGCCTACCAGATCTGCTCTCCCCCTCTTGCAGGCATCCAAACACCAGGTCCAGGACCTGGAATCTCTTGAGAAGATGTTGGTACAAGTCTCTCTCAGATCTGAAGTTGATCTGAGATCGTTTGAGGCATGGGTGAGATCTCCATCAACAGATCTACAAGAAAGGCTGCAGCAGGACAGATCTGCGAGGTCTATCTCCATCTATCTTCTTTTCTATTTAGAATATCCTGATTTGAGATCTACAAATTGAAAAACCTCGGTCCAGGTCTGATCTAGTTGGGTACCAGATCTTGGATTTTTTAGAGGTAGTTTCAGAGGCATTCTTCATCTGGAACGAAAGGCTGACGAAGAAGACAGCAACCAGACTGTTTTCATCAAGGGCCTTGGATCGTGTCCAGACGACTCCAGATCTATTCGTTGCTGGTTCCGCTGCACCCAAGGTCTATAGGAGGAGCCAGGGTCATGCTCCAACATACTTTTACTATAAGAAGTAGGGTCACTGAAAAAAGAATTATCCTTAGTATAAAGCTTTTCTTGACCCAAACAGGCCAAAGAATAAGCAGCAATCGGTTGCTGGATAAGGTACTTATGTGATAATACCTTGTAACTTCTCCTTTTTTGATACAATGATCTGGGTATTAGATACCAGAAGCCTCATTAATATTTACAATTCATTGTAGGATCTTCAGGTCAGTGAGAGATTTGAAGACGGTGAGAGATTCCTGAATGTTAGAGATGAAAGATCAGTTCCAGTTCTAGTTTTCAAAATTATCAAGCTTGTATTCAAGTCTCATTCTATTGTTCTTAATGAATACCATTACTGTCTTAGTTTTCTTTTGAATGTTATTTCTATAGGCCATTTGGCCAAATCGAATTATGAAATATCAATAAAAAAAAAATTATGATTTCATTTTGAATGGTTTTACAATATTGCATGGATGGTTGAACAATAGAATTTATGTTGTATTTAGGCCTAATATAATGTACATGTCAAATAAGCATCCTAGGATTGTCGATGTCATGGATGCCTACCTTTGGTATTGTAGGCTAAGTCATATCAATAAGAGTAGGATGAACAGGTTAGTTCAAGAAGAAATTTTTGATAAAGACGATTATGAATCATTACCTACCTGTGAGTCTTGTTTACTTGGAAAGATGATCAAGTCACCTTTCATTGGAAAAGATAAATAAACCAGTGATGTTCTGGGTCTAGTACATACTGATGTATGTAGACCTATAAGCACAAGTGTTGGAGGAGGGTATCACTATTTTATTACGTTCACAGATGACCTATCAAGATATGGGTACGTCTACTTGATGAAACATAAGTCTAATCGTTTGAAATGTTCAAATAGTTCTGTAATGAACTAGAGAAATAAATTAGAAAGAATATTAAAACTCATAGATCAGATCGAGGAGGAGAATATCTTTCTAGTGAATTTCTGATATATCTTGAGGAGAATGAGATTCTCTCTCAATGGACACCTCTTGGAATGCCACAACATAATGGTGTGTCAGAAAAGAGGAATTGAATCCTGTTAGATATGGTTCGATCTATGATGGACTTTTCTACTTTGTCGATATTCTTTCAGAGATATGCACTTGAGTCGGCTTATTATGTGCTTAATAGGATTCCTAGTAAGTCTGTAAGTAAAACACCATATGAGATATGGACTGGACGTAAGCCAGTGCTCTCTCACCTTAGGATTTGGGGATGTCTAGCTTATGTCAAACATTTGAAAATAGACAAACTAAGAGCCAGATCTGATAGATGTAATTTTATTGGGTATCCCAAAAAAATTAAAAGGTATTACTTCTACCTAGCTGATGAATAAAAGGTATTTGTCAGTCTTAGGGCAGTCTTTTTAGAAAAAAAATTCTTTGGGGAAGGGATTAATGCCTCTAAGGTTGAACTTGAGAAAGTTCAATAGGTAGAACCGACACAGTCTACTAAAGCTACAGAATTGGATTTGATGATATCAAATCGAGAACCTATTATAGAGGCACCATTAAGGAGATCTGATAGAGTATCGCTTCAACTAGATAGATACTATGATTTCTTGGTCTGAGACAGGGATCCTATTGAACTCGATGAGAACAATAAGGATCCGATCATCTATATGGATGCAATGCAGAGGTCTAACTTTGATAAATAGCTTGAAGCCATGAAATCTAAAATGAAGTTCATGAAGATCAATAATGTGTGGACATTAGTTAACCCACCTGAAGGGGTTAAATCTATAGGGTGTAAGTAGGTCTTCAAAAGAAAGAGGGACAAAGATGGGAAGGTGGAGACCTATAAAGTCTATTTGGTTGTCAAGGATTATCGTCAGCATTATGGTATTGACTATGACGAGACATTTTCTCCTATGGCAATGCTCAAATCCATTCAGATTATGCTTGCGATAGTGGCATACATAAACTATGAAATCTGACAAATAGATGTAAAAATAGTTTTTCTAAATGGAGAGCTACAAGAGAAGGTGTATACGATACAGCCTGAGGATTTCACATCCACAGATGAGTTCAAGGTGTGCAAGCTTCAGAGATCCATCTATGGATTGAAGCAGGCATCCAGGAGTTGGAACATGCATTTTGATAAGGTTATCAGAACGTATGGCTTCGTTAGGAATGGAGAAGAATCCTGTATTTACAAATAGATAAATGACTTTGTAGTTATATTCCTCATTCTGTATGTGAATGACATTCTCTTAATCAAAAATAACATCCTTACATTACAAGGGATAAAAGTCTGGTTATTGTCTCAGTTCTCAATAAAAGACTTGAGAGAAGCATCCTATATCTTTGGGATGAAGATCTATAGAGATAGATCAAAAAGATTACTTAGATTGTCCCAGTCTATATACATTGACACCATGTTGAAGCGGTTCAGCATGAAGAATTTCAAGAAAGGCTATTTTCTGATAGGCCATGAGATTTTTTTCTCAAAAAAAGATTGTTCAACAACTCCTCAAGAGAGAGGGCGTATGAGTAGAATTCTATATGCTTCAATAGTAGATTCTATAATGTATACCATGACATGTATGAGACAAAATATGGCATACTCACTAGGGGTAGTGAGCAAATACCAGTCTAATCTAGGAGAGAACCACTAGAAGGTTGTAAAGACCATCCTTAAGTATTTGAGAAATACTAAGGATCAGTGGCTTGTATATGGTGAAATTGACTTGAAACTAGTGAGATTTACCGACTCCAACTTTCAGTCAAACTATGATGATAGTAAGAGTGTGTCGGATTATATTTTTATCCTAAACGATAGAGCGATATGTTAAAAAAATTTCAAGCAGCACACTGTGGCTGACTCCATTTGTGAAGCAGAGTATATCATGGCATCCGATGCTATGAAGAAAGCTGCATGGTTGTGAAAGTTCATTGATGAGTATGAAGTGGCACCCTCCATTGATGGCCCTATCTTATTATACTGTGATAGTATCGGAGCCATTGCTCAAGCTATGGCCAAAGTTCCATCAGCGTACCAAGCATATTCTGCACCGCTATCACTTTATCTGAGAGATCGTGGATTGAGGTGATGTCAACCTTCAGAAGATCGATGGAAAAAAAAATCTGACTAACCCATTTACTAAAGCTCTCCGGATCAAGGAGTTCGATGATCATAAATCGAAGATGGATATATGATACTGTACCGATTGACTTTAGTCCAAGTGAGAGTTGTTGGGAAATATGTTTCAAAGCCAATCGTTATCTTGTTGATGATTGTGCTCATTCTTGTAATTGTATATAAATTTTTATTAATAAAAATTATTTAATATTTTCATTATAAATTATCCATCTTTGAACTCCTGTGTTGTAATGAAGTCCTTAGGACTATAATTGATCGACAAAAGAGGATTTGTCGTTTAGTCCTTAAAAATGTTCGCGATCAAATGATATGCTATTAATAGGACGATAGTAATATCAAGTATAGGTCATTGTGTGCTATATGAGTTAGTTGTTCTCTTAATCAAGGAGTGTGGAGATACTATTATGCTATGTGGATAGAATGTAGGAGTACATTTGCATCGAATATGATCATGTGTCGAGCACTCTGTCGTCAAGAGTAGCTCATGAAGGATATGGGTATAAGTTCCCTCAAGCTTGAGACCACCATGATAATTTATAAGCAACTCACTGTACTTTAGTATTAGATCATTTGAGTTTCTAATTCAGTGATGAAAGGATACTGGATGCAGTCAAGTACTTATCAAGTCGGTGTGTGTCAAGATGTAATTGACCCCTCTAAATTTGTAGGAGATATACATCAGTATATTTTAATTTAGTAAATCCTTGGTCAGGATATTTAATGAGATAGATTTGAAAGGTTGAAATACAATATGGTTGACTAAATTAGGATTGACAGTTAAATCTTAGGTCATCTTGAGCATTAGGGTCAAAGGGATGAATTATACGATAACCATATGTCAGTAGGTTCTAGAATGTTGCTTTGTAATACTTCGACCTATCCGATCGTTGGGTCACTATTGCTAGATGGTTATATTAATTGATATAAAAAGTTATTTCTATGCTACCATCTTAAGTTCGAACCTATGAGATCACACGTATCAAAAAATTTTATCAGATCTGATGGTTGAAGAGTCCAATTAGATTGTGACTCTATTGAGGAGTCCTACTGAGACTGAAACTCTGAAGGAGAGTCCCACTTGGATTGAGACTCTATTATTAATAGAGAATTAATTAATAATTGACTCAATTTGATTGAGTAAAGAGCTTTGGATCAAGTCTAATTAAATTAGATTCAGTTCGACTCAGATTGGATTTGATATGATCAATCTTGATTACAAGAGAAATTTGATCCTGATTCGATCAGGATTTGGAATCAACCAATTCTTAATTGAATTAAAAATTTATTAAGATATTTATATTTTTAATTAAATTAGATTTATTTCTATTAGTGGGTTCAATCTAAATTTAATTTGGATTAGAATTGAATTAGAAATGAAGAGTCCAAGTTGACCAGGACTCTATCCTTATCTCCTAGCGCCATACTTGGACCCATGCCCTTATCTCCATGCCAAGTAGGATTTGATTTGATTTTTTTGGCATCAAAGTAGTAGACCCAATAAGGGTGGGTGGTAATGATTGATGACTCATAATCCTATCTCTTGTCAAATTTGAATGTGATCTGAATTAGAGATAAGATGAAAATAAGAAATTTTTCATACAAGAAAGGTTGTTAGTGCTATAATGATTTTTTCTTTATTTTTCTTAAAGAGTTTTTAGGTGTGTGAGATACTAGAATCCTTCTCCATGTTGTAGAGCCCTTTCTATAATTTTTTGAGATGCCAAAAGTCGTTTGGGCATGGACTCTTTACGCCCTCCCTTGGATGAAACCCTAATCCTTTCTTATAGAAAGGGGTCCCCTATTCTTGGCATCATAACATCAATTTTCTTGCTGGTTTTTATTTTTCTAGAGCTCTTCTCCTCTTTCTCTCTTCCTCCTCTAGATCTCTTTATCCTTTGGAGTGTCCAAGATGCTTGAAGAAAAATGAAGAGATCAGCCACCGAAGTTGCTTGCAGGCTAGCACCTCCAAGCCCCTGATCTGTGCCAATCTTCGCATGGATTTTCTCATAGAGGCTACATGACTTCATATAGCTGCGAGCGATCTGAGAAATATTTTCTTCAAGTGTTGACCAACAAAGATCAAGATCTCATTGGTTTAGTAATTATTTCTAATCTGTCTTGATCATATCATCAGATCTAATAGTTAGATCTAAAATTTTAGCATCGATGAGATCGATGTGAGTTTTTATTTTTAGATCTAAAGTATATCATATTTTATATACTTTATCATGATATGGTAGTTTAAATTAGATCTTATATATGTGATTTAGATTAAATTATTTAATCTTTTCCTTCTGCTGCGCAAAATTTTTGAAATTGCATGCATAACACTACTTATGTTTCCTTCATAACCCTTATAGATTGTAAGTGGGTCTATAAAAAGAAGATTGGAGCAGATGGCCAAATAGAAATCTACAAGGCTAGATTGGTGGCAAAATATTTTAAGCAAAAATAAGGAATTGACTATAAGAAAAATTTTTTATCAGTAGCTCTGCTCAAATCTATTCAAATTATGCTTACGATAACTGCATACCATGACTATAAAATTTTGTAGATGGATGTTAAAATTGTCTTCCTTAATGGTTATCTTAAGAAAGAGGTTTACATGACTGAGTTAGAAGGATTTATCTCAAGTAGAAAAGCAAATCAGGTATGCAAATTTAAGAAATCCATTTATGAATTAAAGCAAATCTTGAGGAGTTAGAACATCTATTTTGATATGACAGTCAAAGAGTTTGACTTTATAAAAAATATGGATGAATCTTGTATGTATAAGAAGATAAGTAAGAGTACCATTGTCTTCTTAGTTTTATATGTAGATGATATATTTTTTATTGAGAATGATATCTCACTAATGTAATTGATCAAGACATGGCTATCAAGAAAGTTTTTCATGAAAGACTTGGGTTAAGCATCCTATATACTTAGTATTAAAATCTATAGGGATAGATCTAAAAGGATGTTAGACTTATTCCAATCTAGGTACATAGATCTTATGCTGAAAAGATTCAGCATGATGGAACTAAAAGAGGTTAGTTACGGATGAGCAGGCATACATCTTTCTGATGTCTCCTAAGACACCTGAAGAGAGGAATAGAATAAGTTTTGTCCCTATATTTCAGCAGTAGGATCAATTATGTATGCTATGCTATGTACCAGACTTGATGTTGCTTATGCTTTGGGTATAGCAAGTAGATTTCAGACTGATCAAAGAGAAAATCATTCAAAAGTAGTGAAAAATATTCTTAAGTACTTGAGAAGGACTAAAGATATTTTTTTAGTATATGGTGGTTCTGATTTGAAACTAGAATGGTATACTGATTCTAGTTTTCAATCAGATTCAGATGATAGTAAATCCATTTTAGGATATATCTTTACTCTGTATGGTAGAGCAGTGAGTTGGAAGAGTTTCAAGTAGCAGAGTATAGTTGATTCAATTACTGAAGCAGAGTATATTGTTGCAAGTGAAGCTGCTAAGAAAGCTATCTAGATGAAAAAATTTATCACTGAATTGGATGTTGTTTTTAAGATCATTAATCCAATGCCATTATATTATGATAACATTGGAGCCATTGCTCAAGCATAGGAACTAAGGTTTTATCAAAAATCCAAATATATTCTAAGATGCTTCCACCTTGTTCGAGAGATTGTCGAAAGATAAGATATAATCATTGAACTAGTAAATACAAAGAACAATATAGTAGACCCATTCACTAAAGGTTTACCACAATAGTAGTTCAATCGTCACCTCGATTGTATGGGATTAAAGTATAAAGGCGATTGACTTTAGTGCAAGTAGGAGATTGAAAGAATAATGCCCTATCAGTCAATCATAATTTGTATTGTGATGAGATTTTTTTTGATCTTCCTACTTAAGTACACGATATTTTTATGAATAAATAAAGGTTTTATATTTCATCATATGCTGCATCTTATAGTTATTAAGATTATGATGGACCCCATAGATTAGGATAATAGTTTTAAGACTATGATGAGATCATGCTAGTGAGATCTAAAATCTTAATCTAAAATATTTTTAATTATTGATATATTGAGTCAGAGATCAATATTTTCAAAAAGACTGACATATCCTATGTATGCTTAATGGAGAGGATGGATAATCTCACAATCACTTGTGTGGAGATACTAATACAAGGATGTGAGTGCTCATTAGAGTATGAGTACACTGAATTAATCTGTCGAGAGAACACTTATGAAGTCTTACTTATATATCAAGAGATTGTTCTCTAAGTAGGAGTAGTACAACTGATCCTTAGACTTGAGACCATTATAGTATCTTATGCACATAAATCTATATTTTGGTTCACACTCATTCATGACTATAGTCATATATGGAGTGTTTTGGATATAGTGGATTATATACAAAGATTGTGAGTTGATCAATAAGAAATTAATCACTCCTAATAAGAGGAGATCGCATCCTACATACTCTAATCATATGATGATGTTGGGAATAGTGTCCCAAAGCCAATCGTCAGTCTGTTGATGGTTGTGCTCTTTATTGTATTAGTACATGAATTATAAATTAATAAAAATTATTTTGGTATTTTTTATCATAAATTATTTTATCTTCTAATGAACTCCTGTGTTGTGGTGAAGTCCTTAGGACTATTTAGACTCGACAAAGGAGGATTTGTCGTTTAGTCCTTAAATCAGTTCGCGATCAAATGATACATTGTTACCAAGGACAACAATGTTTATCAAGCATAGGTCGTTGTGTGCCATATAAGTTGGTTGTCCTCTTAATCAAGAAGTGTGAAGATACTGGTATGGTATACAGGTGAGATGTAAGGGTACATCTGCACTGAACGTGACCGACTCTGGAGCTATTTCTGCTGTCAAGATTTATTCCGATGGGATATGGATATAACTGTCCCTCTGACCTGAGACCGTCATGGTGACTTGCAAGCAACTCACTGTACTTAGGCACTGGACTACCTGAATTTCTAATTCAGTGACGGAAGGCTGCTGGGTGTAGTCAAGTACTTGACTTGTCGATACATATGTCAAGATGGGATTGACCACTCCAATTCAGGAGCTATGTACAGTCATGTTTCAATTTAGTAAAACCTTGGCTAGGGTAGTTCTAGTGAGGAGTCACAGGACTGTTTAAGTTGAACATGACTCGGATGATCTAATCAGGGTTGACAGTTTAACCCTGAGTCATCCTAAACACAAGGGTCAAAAGGGATGAATTATATAGTAACCATATTCACGTAGGTTCTGAGTGTTGCGATTACGACTATTCGACCTATCCGAGCATCGGGTACCATTGCTAGATGGTCACTTCGATTAGTACAGGAATTGGTTCCTATGCTACCGGCTTAGGTTCGAACCTACGGGGTCACACACATTAGAGGTTCCTATCTGATCTGATGGCTGATGAAGAGTCTTAATATTCATAGACTATGAGTCCTACATATTTGAGACTCTAAAATCAAGAATCAGGATTCTCTGATCACAAGTCCCACACATTTTGGGTATCGGGGTCAAGAGTCCCACTAGTTTGGGACTCTTCGATCAAGGTTACATATTGATGGACTTTGATACCCGATTGCCCATCGAATTTGGACTCAATATTTATGAGAGGTTTAATTAGTGATTTGATCACTAATTAACTCAATTTGATTAAGTAATTATTTTTGAATCAAGTCCAATTGAATTGGATTCAGTTGGGTTTGACCCGATTAGGTTAAGAGTTGACCTAATCGTCAAGATGGTTTGGTCCCTGATTTGATCAGGGGTTGGGCTTAGTCAATTTCTAATTTGATTAAGATTTTATTGAGCTTAATTAAGCCTAATTAAGTTGGGTTTAATTTAGTCTAATTGTGCTTAACCTATTTTGATTAGGTTGGTTCAATTAAGATCAAACCACCATTTGAATTTGAATCTCTGCACCACCTTAAATCTCTGTGCCCATTTGAATTCACGAGAAGAAACTTCTTGTGAATTTTCTCTCATGCAAAGCCCTTCTCACACCCACTCTTGTGTGTCAATATTTAGATAAAGATGATTAGTTAGCCATTCAAATTCAAAGCGTGTTTGAATTTGAATGGATAACTTATCTCTTGTGCCTACATGACCTTATCCACTTTAGCGCCCCACATCTCACACGAGAAAGAGTTTCTCATGAAACCTTTCCATGCAAAAAGTAACCTCACACCTTCTCTTCTCACACCCAAATGGATAGGGATGAGTTGGTTTTAGTTTGAATTCAAATTTGATTTGAATTCAAATGTGTAACCACTTGTCTTTATCCTCTCACGCGGATAAGACACGTTTTGAACTATTTTAAAAGAGATAGGGAGGTGGGGCATGCGTAGAAATTTTTGGAGAGAATGTTTGGGGTGTGAGGAACCTTTCTGCATGAGGTGAAGGTCCAAAACCTTCCAAGAGAAAAAGAAAGAAAAGAAAGAAAAAAAGGCACAGAGTTTTTCTTAGTGTACCCTAGGGTTTCAGCCTGGGGTTCGAAAAGTGAGAAGGTGAGCTACGAGTGTCGTGAGCCCACCAAATTTTAGGAAGATCTTCAACATCCTCTCAAGTATATCTGCTAATGATCTAGAGTATCCAAAGAATCGACAGATATCGATCGAAGGAGTTTGATCAGCATCGGCCGTCGAAAGGACTCTACAACGAGCTAGCACTCATAAGGAGTCGATCAGATCGGAAGCTTCATGTGGATAATCCACAGAGGCCAGACACACTGTGTGGCTACATCATGATGATCAGACTCTCTCGATGGTGATCAGATTATGGCAATTTACAACCTGCACAAAGGTATTGTGTTCTGAACACATTACAGTAAAGTATTTACTGTTCAAATTTGAATTTCAAATTTAAATGCATGCATGCTGTATATCATATTTAGATCCTAATGTAGGGTAAATACATGTTAATTAATTAGATTAATTAATATTTTTTACTATAAAATCATAATTTTGAAAAAATTTTAAAATTACCATTTTATCCCTGTAATGAATTTTGCAACAAATGGTATCAGAGCAGGTTCTAAGATATGATATATAAATTTGCATGTATAGATTAAGTTGTAATCTAAAAATTTAAATTTAAAATTTGAAATTCAAAATTTGAAATTTAAATTTTAAAATTTAAAATTTGAAATTCAAAATTCAAAAATTTGAAATTCAAAACTTGAAATTTATATTTTGAAATTTGGTTAAAATTTCAAATTTAAAATTCAAAATTTAAAATTCAAAATTTGAAATTCAAAAATTTGAAATTTAAAATTTGAAATTTGTTTGAAATTTGAAATTCAAAAATTTAAAATTTGAAATTTGAAATTTAAATTTTGAAATTGATATATTTAGATATACATGATCCAAGTAGCAAGTAATCGAATTTGGTTGGTTGCCATGGCCGTCCGATCATAAGAGAAAGGTAGGGTTTAAAGGCCCTCTCCTCCCATTCGATGGGGTCTCCTATGGCGGTAGGGGTGCCGCTGCAATTATATCCATGCAGATGAAGTAGTGAAAGGACTTAATTATAAAAGTTTCATTGTAAAATTTATCATGAATGTGTTAGATTAGATATAAAGGAATATTCATGATTTATTTTGATTGAGTTATTTTTTGTTATGTAATTAGCAATAAGATTGCTATTTATGAAATGTGCTGATCTATTTGTGAAATGAGTCAACATATTTGGTGAACAGAAAATAAAATCTTTCAAATTTAAAATTTATTTTCGAAATACCAAACCCTGACTCATCAGCCCAAATACTTAATTAAAAGAATTAAGTGTTGTCAAGTTGGTCTAGAATTGTGAATTAAGACCTAAGATAATTATATAAACTTGTGAGTCAATGATTAGATGGATTAGATCCATAATTGGGTTAGACCTAAGATTAGCTTAAAGAAATGGACTAAATTAGAGTAATTGATCAAATCTAATCAAAAGTTGAATTAGATTAGGTCAAGGACACTCTAGACTCAACTCCAATAGTTGTAGTTGAATGGGTCCATGTCTTTAACTAGACCAAGATGGACTTAATTCATGGCTACGTGCTGGAACCCTATTTACTAAGTTGATCAAATTAAAACTAATGAATCGGTTGGTGTCTAAGGTAAGTTCGGTATTTTGACCAGTGGTTCTTAAGTGGGAGCTACTTGCATTGATTCGATCTCTGACGAGTTAATGGCATAACCCCACCACTGATCTCACTTACCTGGCCAACCTGGTGAGTTAGATTTTGATTAGATCACTTGATGATTAGGGCTTACCCATGTCATTAGGTAAATCAGTGTGACTGATTTAGGTGCTCCTAATGCCGGCTTAATTAAATCTTTTTTAATCTGACTTGATGAAGTCAGTGGAAGGATTGAAATTGGCTGGATATTTTTTTCTCATCTATTCTTTAATAAAATTCTCAAAAATTATTAGGTCCTAAAAATAATGAAGTTATAGTGATAACTAAGTCATAGCCTCCCATTAAGTGAGTGATAATGAGTCCATTAGTTTAATAATCATTAGAGGCCCAAAGGCCTGATGCTTATTGACTAATGGAATTATCATTCATAATATGATAATTTGGTTTGAGTCTTTCTGATGGTGATCAGGTTGGTCGGCCAAAGTCGGGCCTGATCATTTATTGGTCCGATTCACCAAATCAAGTCATGTTAATGGTTGGACCTAACCAGATCTTTTCAGTGGAGGCCAAAGCCTACTGATTAGGTTTTGGGGTAAAATCAATTACTAGAAGTTGTTTAGAGAAATAACTAGTTATGAACCTACCCAAAAATGCATATGTGTTGACCAACCAAAGTTGGGCTCGTGTGTAGTCTGTGTGGATTCTAGTACCCACTAAGAAATTAAAGTAATTCTTTGAATTGGAAGTTGAGGCTACCAGTTCGTAAAAATACTGGGAGAAACTTTAGACTAAAGTCCAAGTCTTTAGTATTAATAATTTGTGTACTAATTAAGGTCTGATTTTTCTTTATGCAGCTATGGCCACTACCCTGTCACTCCAGTCATTATTAGATAATGACAAGCTCATAGAACCTAATTTCGATAGCTGGTATTGAAAATTAAAAATTATCCTTGAGCATGAGCGGATCTTTTATGTAGTAACGGATCCAGTACCAGAGGAGCCAGCGTCGAACGCTAGAGGCACGATCCGAGACACTTACCAGAAGTGGCTCAATGACCGCACCACCGTTCGGTGCATAATGCTGGCGGCAATGAATGATGAGTTCAGTCGTAGGTTTGCGAATGCCCGACCGTAGGAGATGCTTCAAATGTTGAACGACTCCTTTGGCACGCCTGACGACGTTGAAAGGCACAAAACTAGTTGTGCCATTTTTAATGCTCGAATGAGGGATGGGGCCTCAGTCACTGATCATGTACTGTACATGATCGAAATGATTGAGCGCCTAAGTAAACTGGACTTTTCCCTGCACGAGTAGCTCGGTAAGGATGCGATCCTTAATTCTTTGCCCAAGTCCTTCCTCCCCTTTCTTACTCATTTTCGAATGACAAAGCCTGCAGTGAACTACCATGGCTTGTTGGGGTTGCTGCAGAACTTTGAGAAGGACCACCAGCTCCATAAGGAGTTGGTGAATGTTGTGGGAGAGTCTTCTTTTGGTCGTCGATCCTTTGAGAAAAGGAAGAAGAACAAAAAGAAGAAGAATAAGAAGATGCAGCCGCATGCTGGAACGTCTGCATAGGGTCAGACCAAGAAGCGCAAGCTCGACCAGAGCCAGGCGGAGTGTTTCTTTTGCAAGAAGCAGGGGCACTGGAAGAGGAATTATCCTCTATACATTGCCTCCTTGGACCCAAACAGGCCGAAGAAGAAGCAAGGTAATTATATGATAACACCTTACAACTTTTTTATTTGTGATACAACTGTCTGGGTATTGGATATCGAAAGCCCTTATCATATTTGCAATTTGATGCAAGGTCTCAAGGTTAGTAGGAGATTTGATGATGGTGAGAGGTTCCTGAATGTTGGAGATGGAAACAAAGTTTCAGTTCTAGCTTTAAGAATCATGAACCTTGTAATCAATTCTAGTAATGTAATTCTAAGTGAATGTCACTATTGTCCAAGTTTTTTATTAAATATTATTTTTGTAGGCCTTTTGGCCATGTACGATTATCAATTTTTAATAAAAAAAATATTTGCAATATCATTTTGAATGGTGTTACAATGTTTGTTGGACAACTAAATAATAGAATTTACTTACTATCGCAACCTGTTAATGTGGTTCAAATCTTCGGTAAATGTCCTAGAATAGATAATGTGTCAGAAGTCTACCTTTGGCACTGTAGGCTAGGTCATATCAATAAGAACAGGATAAATAGGTTGGCTCAAGAAGGAATTCTTAAAGTTGCTGATTGTGAATCACTTCCAAACTGTGAGTCCTCTCTTCTTGGGAAGATGACCAAGTCACCTTTTACTGGAAAAGGTGAGCGAGCCAGTGAACTCTTGGGTCTGGTACATTCTGATGTATGTGGACCTATGAGCTCAAGTGCAAGAGGTGGATATTTCTACTTCATAACCTTCACAGATGACCTATCGAGGTATGGGTATATCTATTTAATGAAGCATAAGTCAGAGTCATCTGAAATGTTCAAACTATTTCGAAATGAGGTAGAAAAATAAATTGGGAAGTGTATTAAAACTCTTCGATCTGATCGAGGAGGTGAATACCTTTCCAATGAGTTTCTGACATTTTTAGGGGAGAATGGGATTCTCTCTCAGTGGACTCCTCCTGGAATACCACAGCATAATGGTGTGTCTGAAAGGAGGAATCGGACCTTGTTGGACATGGTCTGATCCATGATGGGGTTTGCTGGTCTGCCGATCTTCCTTTGGGAATATGCACTCGATCGACTTGTTACCTTCTAAATAGGGTTCCGAGTAAGTCTGTAACCAAAACGCCATATGAGATATGGATAGGATGTAAGCCAGTACTCTAGCACCTAAGGGTTTGGGGGTGTCCAACTTATGTTAAACGTTTAATTACGGACAAGCTTGGACCTAGGTCTAACAAGTATAATTTCATAGGGTACCCAAAAGAAACCAAAGGGTATTATTTCTATTTAGCTAATGAGCAAAAGGTGTTTGTCAGCCTTAAGAAAATCTTTTTAGAAAAGGAGTTTCTTGGTGAAGGGACTGTTGCCTCTAAGGTCGAACTTGAGGAAGTTCGACAGGTAGAAAAACTGACACAAGTAGCTGAACCTGAGCCGGATTTGGTTAGACCAAATTCGGAGCCCATTGTTGATGCACCCTTAAGGCGATCTGGTAGAGTACCATGCCAACCGGACAGATACTATAGTTTCTTGGTCCGGAATGGCGATCCTATCGAACTTGATGAAAACGATGAGAATCCGATCACCTACATGGATGCAATGCAGAGACCTGACTCTGAGAAATGAATAGAGGCCATGAAATCCGAAATAGAATCCATGAAGGTCAATGATGTGTGGACATTGGTTAACCCACCCGAAGGAATAAAACCCATAAGGTGTAAATGGGTCTTCAAGAGGAAGAGGGGCGCAGATGGAAAGGTGAAAACCTATAAAGCTCGTCTGGTTGTCAAGGGATATCGTCAACGTTATGGTATTGACTATGACGAGATATTTTCTCCTGTGGCAATGCTCAAATCCATTCGAACGTTATGGTATTGACTATGTGTGACCCCGCAGGTTCGAACCTAAGCCGGTAGCACAGGAACCAATTCCTGTACTAATCGAAGTGACCATCTAGCAATGGTACCCGACGACTGGATAGATCAAATAGTCGCAATCGCAACACTCAGAACCTACATGAATATGGTTACTATATAATTCATCCTTTTGACCTCTGTGTTTAGGATAACTCAAGGTTAAACTGTCCACCCTGATTAGATCATCCGAATCGTGCTCAACTCAAACAGTCCTGTGACTCCTCATAAAGACTACCTTGGCCAAGGTTTTGCTAAATTGAAACACGACTGTACACAGCTCCTAAACTAGAGTGGTCAATCCCATCTTGACACATGCACCGACAAGTCAAGTACTTGACTACACCCAGCAGCCTTCCTTCACTGAATTAGAAATTTAGGTAGTCCAGTGCCTAAGTGCAGTGAGTTGCTTGCAAGTCACCGTGACGGTCTCAGGTCAGAGGAACATTTATACCCATATTCCATCGGAGAAAATCTTGACAGCAGAAATAGCTCTAGAGTCAGTCACGTTCAGTGCAGATGTACCCTTACATCTCACCTATATGCCATACCAGTGTCTCCACACTCATTGGTTAAGAGGACAACCAACCTATATGGCACACAATGACCTATGCTTGATAAATATTGTCGTCCTTGGTAACAATGTATCATTTGATCGCGAACAGATTTAAGAACTAAATGATAAATCCTCCTTTGTCGAGTCTAAATAGTCCTAAGGACTTCACCACAACATAGGAGTTCATTAGAAGATGAAACATTTTGTGATGAAAAATGTTAAAATAATTTTTATTAATTTATAATTCATGTACATATATAAAAATGAGCACAACCGTCAACCGACTGATGATTGGCTTTGGGACACTATTCCCAACAATCTCCCACTTAGCCTAAAGCCAATCGGTGCAGTATCTAATACCCATCTTCGACTTGTAGTCATCGAACTCCTTCACCGCAATGGCTTTAGTGAATGGGTCGGTCAGGTTCTCCTTTCTGTCGATCTTCTGAAGGTCGACGTCACCTCGATCCATAATTTTTCAGATGAGATGGTAGCGGCACAGAATATGCTTCATCTGCTGGTGTGCCTTGGGTTCCTTCGCTTGAGCAATGGCTCCAGAGCTGTCATAGTAGAGCAGAACTGGACCAACAAGGGAGGGTACTACTTCGAGCTTGATGATGAATTTCCTTAGCCACACTGCTTCTTTGGCAGCATGTGATGCAGCGACATACTCTGCTTCGCAAACTGAATCAGCCACTATGTGTTGCTTGAAACTCTTCCAGCAGATAGCCCCACCATTAAGGATAAAAATAAATCCCGACACACTTTTGCTGTTATCATGATCAGACTGGAAACTAGAGTCTGTAAACCTTATAAGTCTCAAGTCCGATTCACCATAAACAAGCCACTGGTCCTTAGTATTCTTAAATATTTCAGAATGGTTTTAACAATCTTCTAGTGATTCTCCTCTAGATCAGATTGGTATCTACTCACTACCCCTAGTGAGTATGCCATATCTGGTCGTGTACATGTCATGGCATACATGATAGATCCCACTGTCGAAGCATATGGAATTCTACCCATACGTTCTCTCTCTTGAGGTGTTGTCAGACAATCCCTCTTCAAGAGAGAAATTCCATGGCCTATCGGTAGATAGCCTTTCTTGGAATTCTTCATGTTGAACCTCTTCAGTATAGTATCTATGTATGTAGACTGGGATAAACCAAGCAACCTTTTAGATCTATCCCTATAGATCCTCATCCCTAGGATGTAGGAAGCTTCTCCCAAATCCTTCATGGAGAACTATGATGACAGCCAAATCTTTATTCCCTGTAATGCAGGGACATCATTCACAATTAATAGAATATCATCCACATACAATACAAGAAATACCACTACTGGACCATTAGCCCACTTATAAATGCAGGGCTCTTCTCCATTCTTAATGAAGCCATACGTCTTGATCGTCCTATCAAAATGTATGTTCCAACTCCGGGATGCCTGCTTAAGTCCATAAATGGACCTCTATAGTCTGCACACCTTAGACTCATCAGTGGATGTGAATCCTTCAGGTTGTATCATATACACCTCTTTATCCAGCTCTCCGTTTAGGAAAGCTATCTTCACATCCATTTGCCAGATTTCATAGTCCAGATGGGCAGCTATCGCAAGCATAATCCGAATGGATTTGAGCATTACCACAGGAGAAAATATCTCATCATAGTCTATAACATAACGTTGATGATATCCCTTGGCAACCAGACGGGCTTTATAGGTTTTCACCTTTCCGTCTGCGCCCCTCTTCCTCTTGAAGACCCACTTACACCCTATGGGTTTTACTCCTTCGGGTGGGTCAACCAATGTCCACACATCATTGACTTTCATGGACTCCATTTCGAATTTCATGGCCTCTAGCCATTTCTCAGAGTCGGGTCTCTGCATTGCATCCATGTAGGTGATCGGATCCTCATCATTTTCATCAAGTTTGATAGGATCATCGTCTCGGACCAAAAAACCATAGTATCTGTCCGGTTGATATGGTACTCTATCGGATCATCTTAAGGGTGCTTGAATAATGGGCTCCAGATCTGATCTAATCAAATTCGATTCAGGTTCAGCAACTTGTGTCAGTTTTTTCACCTGTCGAACTTCATCAAGTTCGACCTTAGAGGCAACAGTCCCTTCACCAAGGAACTCTTTTTTCAAAAAGATTGTCTTAAGGCTGACAAACACCTTTTGCTCATCAGCCAGGTAGAAATAATATCCTTTGGTCTCTTTTGGGTATCCTATAAAATTATACTTGTCAGACCTAGGTCCTAGCTTGTCCATAATTAAATGTTTAACATAAGCCGGACACCCCCAAACCCTAAGGTGGGAGAGTATTAGCGTATGTCCTATCCATATCTCATATGGTGTTTTGGTTACAGACTTACTCAGAACTCTATTTAGAAGGTAACAAGTCGATTCGAGCGCATATCCCTAGAGGGAGATCGACAGACCAGCAAACCCCATCATGGATCGAACCATGTCCAACAAGATCCGATTCCTCCTTTCGATACACCATTATGCTGTGGTGTTCCAGGAGGAGTCCATTGAGAGAGATTACCATTCTCCCCAAGATATGTCAGAAACTCATTGGAAAGGTATTCATCTCCTCGATCAAATCGAAGAGTTTTAATACACTTTCCAGTTTGTTTTTCTACCTCATTTTGGAACAATTTGAACATTTCAAATGACTCCGACTTATGCTTCATTAAATAGACATATCCATACCTCAATAGGTCATCTGTGAAGATTATGAAGTAGAAATATCCACCTCTTATACTTGTGCTCATGGGTCTGTTGGGAAATAGATCCCAAAAAGTCAATCATCAAGCTGTTGACGGTTGAGCTACCAAGTATTGTAATTGATTTGTTAATAAATAAAATATATTTGGCATCTTCATCATAAGCTTTCATCTTCTAATGAACTCCGTTGTTATGATGAAGTCCTTAGGACTATTTAGGTTCGATAAAGAGAGGATTTATCGATTAGTCCTTAAAACTGTTCACGACCAAATGATAGGCTGTTAATAAGGACGACAGCTTCTATCGAGCATAGGTCGCTGTAAGCCATATGGGTTGGTTGTCCTCTTAACCAAAGAGTGTGGAGACACTGGTATGGCATACAGGTGAGATGTAAGGGTACATCATCATTGAATGTGACCAACTCCAGAGCATTCTGCTGTCGAGAATGTCTCTGATGGGATATAGGTATAAGTGTCCCTTAGACTTGAGATCGCCTCAGTGACTTGCAAGCAACTCACTGTGCTTTGGTACTGGACTAACTGAATTTCTAATTCAGGGATAGAAGGCTTCTGGGCACAGTTAAGTACTTGTGAAGTTAAAATGTGATCGAGATGGGATTGACCACTCTAAGAGTTGGAGAAGAATGAGTCGCTGTATTTCAATTTAGCAAAATCTTGGCCAGGGTAATCCATCAGATGGATTTGATATTTTGAAATACAATATGGACAACCTGATCAGAGTTGACAGTTGAACTCTAGGGTGTCCTATGATTATTTTGGTTAAGGGGATGAATTATATGAAAACTATATCCGCATGGGTTCTAAGGATATTGTTCTACACATTCGACCTATCCGGTCGTCGGGTACCATTGCTAGATGGTCACTTCGATTGGAATAGAAATTTATTCTTATGCTACCAGCTTAGGTTCGGATCTATGAGGTCACACACATTAGAGTTCATAATCCGATCAGATGGTTGATCAATGATTAAGAATCGTTCTAAGGTTAAATGATCAATACGATTGACATTTAACCCAGTGCAAGTATTGTAGGAGGATCGATTAGCAATTCAATTGCTAATTGGCTTAATTTGATTAAGCCAATGGGCTGAGATTAAGTCTAATTAAATATAATTTAATTAGATTTAGTTTGGACTTGATTGGATCAAGTTCAATTGATTTATTGGATCAAGTGCAAGGAAAAACTAGTCCTAGTTCAACTGAGACTTGGGTCAATCTAATTTCTAATTTGATTAAAAAATTAAATCAGATTTAAATTTAATTTAATCTGATTAAATTAGGTTTTTAATTGGGTTAAGACCTATTTTAATTAGGTTGATCTAATTTTGATTTGATTTGGTTTGGGAAACCAAATTAAAACAAGTCATAAGACAGAATCCTAGTAAGACTAGGATTCCACCTTGCACCACATAAGCCTTCTCCACGCCCTCTCTCTTATTCAACGCCAATCTTCACTTATTTTGTGCAACAAAAGCCCTCTCCCAGATCTCTCCCACGTTCACAAAAGGTCTCCTCTCTTCTTTCTTACATGGAAGGTGGTTTGGATCAAATCTAAACGGAATAAGTTTGGATTTCGAATTCTATGAGATAGAGTTTTAGAAATCCAAAACTCTTTCAATTTTGCATTGAATTTATCCAAATTTTTTTTGGAATTTTTGTAGCTTTTAGGGCATACATTTTGCACCCTTTTCTGGTGATCCATGTATGAAAATATGAAAGAGGTGCTCAAGAGTTGGGCGTCCCTTAACTTGCCATGTTTGGATAAGCCTTGACTAGGTGTTTGACCTAGACAAGGACTCTATCATATCTCTCTATATAAGATGAGTTTCTTTATAAAATTTTAGGGAAAGATAGAGATTTGAGAGACCTTTGTTCCATCCAAAAATTAGAGAGAAAAACCTTTGGGTCGTGGAGATATAAAAGATGCAAGTTAGGGTGTCTAGAGAGAAAAATGTGAAGAAGAAGAGGGTCTTCTTCTAGGGTTTTTATTTTCATATCTTTTCTCCCTCCATCTTGAGTTTCCTGAGAGCGTCTCAGATCTAAAACTCCTCCTTCTACTTTCCATCTTTGAAAGAGTCCAAATCAAGAAGAAGGAGGCACCTGATCAACCATCAAAGAAGGATCAGCGCAGTACTAGCATACTGTGCTGATTTCTTGAAGCAGGACTTCTGATCGAGATTCGTGGGCTCGTGTGGATGACTCCTAGAGGCCGGACGTATGTGCGGCTTGCAACATCATCCTTAAGCCCGGATCAGCGAGGTTAGAGCATCTAACTTGCAAGGTAATAGATCTGATCTATTGTTTAATACATACATTAGATGTGGTATAGAAACATGTTGATATGATCAACATGTAGTTCATGCTATATTTATATATTTTAATTTTTGATTTAATGCTATGTAATAATCATGTAATAGGATCTTAGATCTAGGGATTCTCTGGTTTTAGAAAATAAATTTTGATTTATTTTAGTCTTCTGCTGTCTGATCTTGAAAAAGTTTCAAGATCTAACCCTGAAACCCTAGATCTGGTTCCTTCAATTGGTATCAGAGCCTAGGTTCTTTATTACATGATTATTGATATATGCTTAGATTATTTTTTAGATTAGATCTAATTTATAATCTGATTATTAAATCTGAAATTAAAATTTTAGATCAATCACAAACTGCAAGGTTGTCCTGCTGTAAGGTTTACCCCTTACAGTGCAAAGGTTGTCCTAGTTTGTGTAGATCTATCTTTAATCATAAATTTATTAGATATGATCTAGATTAAATTTATGATTTATTAGATTTAAAAGATATTTAAATCTGAAATAAATTTTTTTTGTTAATAATTTTTGTGCAAAGAAATTATTTAAAGTTGAAACTGTTTCAATTACATGAACCTGTTTAGATTAGATCTAAAGTAGTTTCATGTTTATTTCACTTGTATCTTGATTATGAATCAAACATGCAATATGGTTGGTAGAATCATATTGTAAAATTATTTTACAAATATAAAAATTATTTTTTGAAAAGTCAAACCCAACCCTTAGCCCAAAACTTAATTAAGAATTAAGAAGTTGTTTGATTAGGTTCTAGGATTGTGAATTGAAGAACCTAAGACACAAATCATAACACATTGGGTTAATGGGTTAGTGGGAATTAGGTCCATTAATTGGGTTAGACCTATGGTTAGATTAAAGATGGACTTAATTAGAGAATTGACTAAATCTAATCAATTGTTGTCTTAGATTAGGTCAAGGATTCTCTAGATCAATTACAATAGTTGTAGTTGGTCAAGTCCATGTCTTTAACGAGAACCAAATGGACTTGATTTTTGGCTAAGCGGTCTAGCACGAACTGTTAGGTTGATCTAATCGAAACTAATTAAACCAGTTGGTGTCTAAGGTAAACCAGATCGGTGGTTTTTAATTGGGAGCCTGCTTACCTGGCCATTTCTGATGGTGTCTAAGGCAAGCTTTGACAGACCCTCCCACTGATCGAACTTACCTGGCCTCTTGGTGAAATTATGTTTTGATCGGATCACTTGACTATTCGAGCTGACCCATGTCAGCTAGGTAAATCAGTGTGACTGATTTAGGTGCTCCTAGACCAGCCCTTTTAATGGTCTCCCTTAAGCTGACTTGGTGAAGCCAGTGGAAGGATCATGATAAACTGGTTCATCTGACCTCATCCTCTATATTATTTAAATCTTCTAAAATTATTAGGTCCTTAAAATGACAAAGTTATGGAGATAACTGAGTCATAGCCTCCCATTAAGGTGTTTGATAATGAGTCCATTAAATCAAAAATCATTGCAGACCCAAAGGCCTGGTGCTTGTTGACTAATGGAATTATCACTCATCATATGACGACTTGGAAGTGTCTCTCTAATGGTGGTTAGGTGAGCCAACCAAAGTTGGGCTTAATCATTCGTTGGTTAGATACACCAAGTATGATCATGTTAATGGTTGGACCTAACTGGATCCTTACAGTGGAGGCCAAAGCCTACTGATTAGGTTTCTGGGGCAAAATTAAAATTACTAGAAATTGTTTAGAGAAACAATTGGTTATGAACCTACCCTTAGATGTACATGGGTTAGCCAACCAAAGTTGGGCTTGTGTGTAGTCTAAGTGGATTCTAGTACCCACTAAAGAATTAGGATAATTCTTCGAATTGGAGGTAGAGGCTACCAATTCGAATAAAATAGTGGGAGAAACCTTTTGATTAAAGTCCAAATCTTTAGGTTTAATGAATCAATTACTAATTAGGTTATGGTTCTCCTTTGTGCAAATATGGCTACTTCCCTATCGCTCCGATCATTGTTGGACAATGATAAGTTGGTGGGACCCAACTTCGGTAGCTGGTACCGAAAGTTGAAAATAGTCTTGGAGAATGAACGGATCCTATATGTGATAATGGATCTTGCATCTGAGGAGCCAGCTGCCAATGCACGTAGAACAGTCAGAGACACTTACCAGAAGTGGCTCAGTGATCGGACCATGGTGCGTTGTATCATGCTGGCTGTCATGAGCGACGAGTTCAGTCGCAGATTCAAGACGGCTCAGCCAAAGGACATGCTTCAAGTGTTGGAGGATGCCTTTGGCACACCCGATGACGTAGAGAGGCACAAGACTAGTTGTGCCATCTTCAATGCCAAAATGCGGGATGGTGCCTCTGTCACTGCTCATGTATTGTACATGATCGAGCTGATGGAACGATTGAGCAAGCTCGGCTTTCCCTTGCATGAGCAGCTTGAGAAAGATGCAATACTGAACTCGCTGCCCAAGTCTTATCTCCCATTCCTCACTCATTACAGAATGACAAAGCCTGAAGAGAACTACCACGGGTTACTGGGGTTGCTTCAAAACTTTGAGAAGGATCACCAACTTCACAAGAAGTCGGTGAACTTAGTGGGAGGTTCGTCTTCTGGTTCTCGACCTTTTGAGAAAGGAAAGAAAAACAAGAAGAAGAAAGTGAAGAAGGTGCAAGTTCAGGCTGGGATATTAGTGCAGAGCCAGACCAAAAAGATCAAGCCTGATAAGAGTCTATTCTACTGGCAAGCACCCTAGATTAGATAGTGTGTCAGATATCTACTTATGGCACTATAGGCTAGGTCATATAAATAAGAACAGAATAAACAGGTTGACTCAAGAGGAAATCTTCAAAGTCAGTGATTGTGAATCACTTCCAACCTGTGAGTCATATCTTCTTGGTAAAATGACCAAGTCACCTTTTATTGGAAAAGGTGAGAGAGCTACTGAGCTCTTGGGCCTAATACATACTGATGTATGCGGGCCCATGAGCACAAGTGCTAGAGGTGGATATTTTTACTTCATAACTTTCACGGATGACCTATCCAGATATGGATATGTCTATCTGATGAAACATAAGTCGGATTCATTTGAAATGTTCAAACGATTCTGAAGTGAAGTAGAAAAACAAACTGGGAAGAGTATTAAAACTCTTCGATCTGATCGAGGAGGAGAATACCTTTCTAGTGAATTTCTCACATATCTAGGAGAGAATGGGATTCTCTCCCAATGGACTCCTCCAGGAACACAACAGCATAATGGTATGTCTGAAAGGAGGAATCGGACTCTGTTAGACATGGTCCGATCCATGATGGGTTTTGCTAGCTTGCCGATATCCTTCTGGGGATATGCACTCGAATCGACCTGTTATCTGTTAAATAGGGTTCCAAGTAAGTCTGTAATTAAGACTCCATATGAGATATGGACGGGACATAAGCCAGCACTTTCACACCTTAGGGTCTGGGGGTGCCCGGCCTATGTCAAACGATTAGTCACAGACAAACTTGGACCTAGGTCTGACAAATGCTCATTCATAGGGTACCCCAAAGAGACAAAAGGATATTTTTTCTACCATGCTGATGAACAAAAGGTGTTCGTTAGCCTTAAGGCAATCTTTTTAGAAAAAGAGTTCCTTGGTGAAGGAACCGTTGCCTCTAAGGTTGAACTTGATGAAGTTCAACAGGTAGAAGGACCGACACCAATAGCTGAACCTGAGTCTGATATGATTAGATCATATCCGGAGCCCAATGTACCTGCACCATTAAGGCGATCTGGTAGAGTACCGCATCAACCGGATAGATACTACGGTTTCTTGGTCCGATACGGTGATCCCATCGAACTTGATGAGAATAATGAGGATCCGATCACCTATATGGATGCAATGCAGAGATCTGATTCTGAGAAATGGCTTGAAGCCATGAAATCCGAAATGGAGTCCATGAAGGTCAACGATGTATGGACATTGGTTGACCCATCTGAAGGGGTTAAACCCATTGGGTGTAAATGGGTCTTCAAAAGGAAGAGAGGCACAGACGGAAAGGTGGAGACCTATAAAGCCTGTCTGGTTGCCAAGGGGTATCATCAACGTTATGGTATTGACTATGACGAGATATTTTCCCCTGTAGCAATGCTCAAATCAATTCGGATAATGCTTGCAATAGCTGTCCATCTAGATTATGAGATCTGGCAGATGGATGTAAAGACAGCCTTCCTGAATGGAGAGCTGACCGAAGAGGTGTATATGATACAACCTGAGGGGTTTACATCCACAGATGAGTCCAAGGTGTGCAAGCTTCAGAGATCCATTTATGGATTGAAGCAAGCTTCTCGAAGTTGGAACATGAGTTTTGATAAGGTGATCAAAACGTATGGCTTCATTAAGAATGGAGAAGAGCCCTGCATCTATAAATGGACAAATGGTCCAGTTGTGGTATTCCTTATCTTGTACATGGATGACATTCTCTTAATCGGGAATGACATCCCCGCACTACAGGGAATAAAAGTTTGGTTGTCATCATAGTTCTCCATGAAGGACTTGGGTGAAGCATCCTACATCCTAGGGATGAAGATCTATAGGGATAGATCTAAAAGGATGCTTGGGTTATCCCAGTCTATGTACATAGATACTGTGCTGAAGAGGTTCAGTATGGAGAATTCCAAGAAGGGCTATCTACCGATAGGCCATGGAATTTCTCTCTCTAAGAAGGATTGTCCGACAACTCCTGAAGAGAGAGAGCGTATGAGTAGAGTCCCATATGCTTCAGCCGTGGGATCTATCATGTACGCCATGACATGTACAAGACCAGATGTGGCATACTCACTAGGAGTAGTGAGTAGATACCAATCTGATCCTGGAGAAAATCACTGGAAAGTGGTTAAAGCCATCCTTAAGTATTTGAGAAATACTAAGGACCAATGGTTGGTTTATGGCGAGTCAGATCTGAAACTTGTGGGGTTCACAGACTCTAGCTTTCAATCTGACCATGATGACAGCAGGAGCGTGTCGGGTTATATCTTTACTCTGAATGGTGGAGCCATCTGCTGGAAGAGTTTCAAGCAACATACTGTGGCAGACTCTATTTGTGAAGCGGAGTACATCGCAGCATCGGATGCCGCGAAAGAAGCTGTGTGGCTGAGAAAATCCATCACTGAGCTCGGAGTAGCACCCTCCCTCGATGGTCCAGTCCTGCTCTACTACGATAGCATTGGTGCCATAGCTCAGGTGAAGGAACCCAAAGCACATCAGCGGACGAAGCACATCTTGCACCGCTTCCACCTGGTCTGAGAGATCGTGGATCGAGGTGACGTCGACCTTCAGAAGATCGACGGAAAGGAGAACCTGGCCGACCCCTTCACTAAAGCCCTGGCAATAAAGGAGTTCGACAACCACAAGTCGAAGATGGGTATTAGATACTGTGCCGAGTGACTTTAGGACAAGTGGGAGTTGTTGGAAAATGTGTCCCAAAAAGCCAATCATCAAGCTGTTGACGGAGCAACCAAGTATTGTAATTGATTTGTTAATAAATAAAATATATTTAGCATCTTCATCATAAGCTTTCATCTTCTAATGAACTCCGTTGTTATGATGAAGTCCATATGGGTTGGTTGTCCTCTTAACCAAAGAGTGTGGAGACACTGGTATGGCATACAGGTGAGATGTAAGGGTACATCATCATCGAACGTGACCAACTCCAGAGTATTCTACTATCGAGAATATCTTTGATGGGATATAGGTATAAGTATTCCTTAGACTTGAGATCGCCTCAGTGACTTGCAAGCAACTCACTGTGCTTTGGTACTGGACTAACTGAATTTCTAATTCAGGGACAGAAGGCTTCTGGGTACAGTCAAGTACTTGCGAAGTTAGAGTGTGATCGAGATGGGATTGACCACTCCAAGAGTTGGAGAAGAATGAGTCACTGTATTTCAATTTAGCAAAATCTTGGCCAGGATAATCCATCAGATGGATTTGATATTTTGAAATACAATGTGGACAACCTGATCAGAGTTGACAGTTGAACTCTGGGGTGTCCTATGATCATTTTGGTCAAGGGGATGAATTATATGAAAACTATATCCGCATGGGTTCTAAGGATGTTGTTCTACACATTCGACCGATCTGGTCGTCGGGTACCATTGCTAGATGGTCACTTCGATTGGTATAGGAATTTGTTTCTATGCTACCGGCTTAGGTACGGACCTATGAGGTCACACACATTAGAGTTCATGATCCGATCATATGGTTGATCAACGATTAAGAATCATTCTAAGGTTAAATGATCAATACGATTGACATTTAACCCAGTGCAAGTATTGCAGGAGGATCGATTAGCAATTCGATTGCTAATTGGCTTAATTTGATTAAGCCAATGGGCTGAGATTAAGTCTAATTAAATATGATTTAATTAAATTTGGTTTGGACTTGATTGGATCAAGTCCAATTGATTTATTGGATAAGCCAAGTGCAAGGAAAAACTAGTCCTAGTTCAACTAGGACTTGGGTCAATCTAATTTCTAATTTGATTAGAAAATTAAATCAGATTTAAATATAATTTAATCTAATTAAATTAGGTTCTTAATTGGGTTAAGACCTATTTTAATTAGATTGATCTAATTTTGATTTGATTTGGTTTGGAAAACCAAATTAAAACAAGTCATAAGACAGAATCCTAGTAAGACTAGGATTCCACCTTGCGCCACATAAGCCTTCTCCACGCCCTCTCTCTTATTCAACGCCAATCTCCACTTATTTTGTGCAACAAAAGCCCTCTCTCAGATCTCTCCCACATTCACAAAAGGTCTCCTCTCTTCTTTCTTACATGGAAGGTGATTTGGATCAAATCTAAAAGGAATAAGTTTAGATTTCGAATTCTATGAGATAGAGTTTTAGAAATCCAAAACTTTTTCAATTTTGCACCGAATTTATCCAAATTTTTTTGGAATTTTTGTGGCTTTTAGGGTATACATTGTGCACCCTTTTTTGGTAATCCATGCACAAAAATATGAAAGAGGTGCTCAAGAGTTGGGCATCCCTTAACTTGCCATGTTTGGATAAGCCTTGACTAGGTGTTTGACCTAGACAAGGACTCTATCATATCTCTCTATATAAGATGTGTTTCTTCATAAAATTTTAGAGGAAGATAGAGATTGGAGAGACCTTTGATCCATCCAAAAATTAGAAGGAAAAACCTTTGGGTCATGGAGATATAAAAGATGCAAGTTAGGGTGTCTAGAGAGAAAAACGTGAAGAAGAAGAGGGTCTTCTTCTAGGATTTTTATTTTCATATCTTTCCTCCCTCCATCTTGAGTTTCCTGAGAGCATCTCAGATCTGAAACTCCTCCTTCTACTTTCCATCTTTGGAAGAGTCCAAATTAAGAAGAAGGAGGCACCTGATCAACCATCAAAGAAGGATCAGCGCAGTACTAGCATACTGTGCTGATTTCCTGAAGCAGGACTTCTGATCGAGATTCGTGGGCTCGTGTGGACGACTCCTAGAAGCCGGATGTATGTGCGGCTTGCAACATCATCCTTAAGCCTGGATCAGCAAGGTTAGAGCATCTAACTTGCAAGGTAATAGATCTGATCTATTGTTTAATACATACATTAGATGTGGTATAGAAACATGTTGATATGATCAACATGTAGTTCATGCTATATTTATATATTTTAATTTTTGATTTAATGCTATATAATAATCATGTAATAAGATCTTAGATCTAGGGATTCTCTAATTTTAGAAAATAAATTTTGATTTATTTTAGTCTTCCGCTGCCTGATCTTGAAAAAGTTTCAAGATCTAACCCTGAAACCCTAGATCTGGTTCCTTCAGGGTCCACATACATCAGAATATACTAGACCCAACAGTTCACTGGCTCGCTCACCTTTTCCAGTAAAAGATGACTTGGTCATTTTACCAAGAAGACAGGACTCACAGGTTGGAAGTGATTCACAATCACCTACTTCAAGAATTCCTTCTTGAGCCAACCTGTTTATCCTGTTCTTATTGATATGACCTAGCCTACAGTACCAAAGGTAGACTTCTGACACATTATCTATTCTAGGATATTTACCAGAGGTTTGAACCATATTAACAGGTTGTGATAGAAAGTAAATTTCATTATTAAGTTGTCCAACAAACATTGTAACACCATTCAAAATGATATTGCAAACATTTTCTTTTATTAAAAATTGATAACCGTACATGGCCAAAAAGCCTATAGAAATAGTATTTAATAAAAAGCTTAGACAATAGTGACATTCACTCAGAATTATATTTTGAGAATTGATTACATAGTTCATGATTCCTAATGCTAGAACTGAAACTTTGCTTCCATCTCCAACGTTCAGGAACCTCTCATCTTCATCAAATCTCCTACTGACCTGCAGACCCTGCATCGAATTGCAAATATGATAAGGGCTTCCGGTATCCAATACCCACGTAATAGTATCACAAATGAAAAAATTGCAAGGTGTTATCATATAAGTACCTTGCTTCTTCTTTGGCCTGTTCGGGTCCAGTGAGGCAATGTATAGAGGACAGTTCCTCTTTCAGTGCCCCTGCTTCTTGCAAAAGAAGCACTCTGCCTGGCTTTGGTCGGGCTTGTGCTTCTTGGTCTGACTCTGTGCAGACGTCTCAGCATGCAGCTGCACCTTCTTATTCTTCTTCTTCTTGTTCTTCTTCCCTTTCTTAAAGGGTCGACGACCAGAAGATGACCCTCTCACAACATTCACCGACTCCTTATGGAGCTGGTGATCCTTCTCAAAGTTCTGCAGCAACCCCAACAAGCCGTGGTGGTTCACTGCAGGCTTTGTCATTCAAAAATGAGTAAAGAAGGGAAGGAAGGACTTGGGCAGAGAATTAAGAATTGCATCCTTACCGAGCTGCTCGTGCTGGAAAAAACCCAATTTACTTAGGCGTTCAATCATTTCGATCATGTACAGTACATGATCAGTGACTGAGGCTCCATCCCTCATCCGAGCATTGAAAATGGCACAACTAGTTTTGTGCCTTTCAATATCGTCAGGCATGCCAAAAGAGTCATTCAATATTTGAAGCATCTCCTGTGGCTGGGCGTTCTCGAACCTGCGACTGAACTCATCATTCATTGCCGCCAGCATTATGCACCGGACATTGGTGCGGTCATTGAGCCACTTCTGGTAAGTGTCTCAGACCGTCCCTCTAGCATTCAGGGCTGGCTCCTCAGGTCCCGGATCTGTTACTACATAAAGGATCCACTCATACTCAAGGATGATTTTTAATTTTTGATACCAGCTATCGAAATTAGGTCCTATGAGCTTGTCATTATCTAATAATGACTGGAGCGACAGGGTAGTGGCCACAGCTGCATAAAGGAAAATCAGACCTATATTAGTACATAAATTATTAATACTAAAGACTTGAACTTTAGTCTAAAGTTTCTCCCAGTATTTTTACGAATTGAAAGCCTCAACCTCCAATTCAAGAAATTACTTTAATTTCTTAGTGGGTACTAGAATCCACACAGACTACACATGAGCCCAACTTTGGTTGGTCAACCCATGTGCATCTATGGGTAGGTTCATAATGTGTGTGACCCCGTAGGTTCAGGAGCTGGGTGTAGTCAAGTACTTGACTTGTCGGTGCATGTGTCAAGATGGGATTGACCACTCCAGTTCAGGAGCTGTGTACAGTCGTGTTTCAATTTAGCAAAACCATGGCCAGGGTAGTCCTAGTGAGGAGTCACAGGACTGTTTAAGTTGAACACGACTCGGATGATCTAATCAGGGTTGATAGTTTAACCCTGAGTCATCCTAAATACAGGGGTCAAAAGGGATGAATTATACAGTAACTATATTCATGTAGATTCTGAGTATTGTGATTGTGACTATTCGACCTATCCAGTCATCAGGTACCATTGCTAGATGGTCACTTCAATTAGTATAGGAATTAGTTCCTGTGCTACCAGCTTAGGTTCGAACCTGTGGGGTCACACACATTAGAGGTTTCTATCTGATCTGATGGCTGATGAAGAGTCTTAATGTTCATGGACTATGAGTCCTACATATCTGAGACACTGTGATTGAGAATCAGGATTCTCTGATCACAAGTCCCACACATTTTGGGTACCGGGGTCAAGAGTCCCACTGGTTTGGGACTCTTCGATCAAGGTTACATATTGATGGACTTTGATACCCGATTGCCCATCAGATTTTGACTCAATATTTATGAGAGATTTAATTAGTGATTTGATCACTAATTAACTCAACTTGATTGAGTAATTATTTTTGGATCAAGTATAATTGAATTGGATTCAGTTGGGTTTGACCCAATTAGGTTAAGAGTTGACCTAATCGTTGAGATGGTTTGGTCCCTGATTTGATCAGGGGTTGGGCTTAGTCAATTCCTAATTTGATTAAGATTTTATTGAGCTTAATTAAGTCTAATTAAGTTGGGTTTAATTTAGTCTAATTATGCTTAACCTATTTTGATTAGGTTGGTTCAATTAAGATCAAACCACCATTTGAATTTGAATCCCTGCACCACCTTAAATCTCTGTGCCCATTTGAATTCACGAGAAGAAACTTCTTATGAATTTTATCTCATGCAAAGCCCTTCTCATGTCCACTCTTGTGCGCCAATATTTGGATAAAGATGATTAGTTAGCCACTCAAATTCAAAGCGTGTTAGAATTTGAATGGATAACTTATCTCTTGTGCCTACATGACCTTATCCACTTTAGCACCCCACATCTCACACGAGAAAGAGTTTCTCATGAAACCTTTTTATGCACAAAGCAGCCTCGCACCTTCTCTTCTCACACCCAAGTGGATAGGGATGAGTTGATTTTAGTTTGAATTCAAATTTGATTTGAATTCAAATGTGTAACCACTTGTCTTTATCCTCTCATGCGGATAAGAAACGTTTTGAACTGTTTTAAAAGAGATAAGGAGGTGGGGCATGCGTAAAAATTTTTGGAGAGAAAGTTTAAGGTGTGAGGAACCTTTCTGCATGAGTGAAGGTCCAAAACCTTCCAAGAGAAAAAGAAAGAAAAGAAAGAAAAAAGGGCATAGAGTTTTTCTTAGTGTACCCTAAGGTTTCAGTCTGGGGTTCGAAAAGTGAGAAGGTGAGCTACGAGTGTCGTGAGCCCACCAAATTTTAGAGAGATCTTCAACATCCTCTCAAGCATATCTGCTGATGATTTAGAATATCCAAAGAATCGACAGACATCGATCGAAAGAGTTCGATCAGCATCGGCCGTCGAAAGGGCTCTACAACGAGCTAGCACTCTGAGGAGTTGATCAGATCGGGAGATTTGTGTGGATGATCCGTAGAGGTTAGACATATTATGTGGCTATATCACGATGATCAAACTCTCCCAACAGTGATCAGATTGCGGTGATCTACTACCCACACAAAGGTATTGTGTTCTGAATACATTACAGTAAAGTGTTTACTGTTCAAATTCGAATTTCAAATTTAAATGCATGCATGCGTATATCATATTTAGATCCTAGTGTAGGATAAATATATGTTAATTAATTAGATTAATTAATATTTTTTACTACAAAATCATAATTTTGAAAAAATTAAAAATTACTATTTTACCCCTGCACTGAATTTCGCAACAGATGATTCAAGAAGTCTTTGATCAAAGTAAAATAAAAATTAGAAAGAGTTTTTAATATTTTATTAATTGAATCATCATTATAAGATTGAGAGAGATATAAATATGTAATTAGATTTGACATGTATCCATACTCATAAACATATTCGAGATGCAAGATGATCGAAAGATTGAATTGCATGATAACTTACGAATGAATAATATATTTGATATTTCTATCAAATTCTATATCTTTCAGATAAACATAATACATTGTTGATATTAATCTTATCTTGTAGGTTTGATTGAATTAAAGAGTTTAATTTGATTGCCAATTAGAAAGAGTTCTAATTGTTGAACTCAGATTAGCACGGTTTGGACCTAAATCAATTAGAAGAATTCTAATCAAATAAGATCAACTTATATCCGAACTCACTACTAGCTAGATATAAAATCTAATAGGTCACACATAAAGAAAATTGATCAAGAATTTAATTGGATTAGATCATCTTTGCAAGATGAACATGCTAGTATATATTGCAAACCCTAGCTCCTAATTCGAATCAGATTCAATTTTGGTTCTTGATTAGGGCTGATCTAATTAATTTAATCTTTTGGTTTGATCATGTCCTAATTTGGGTTGGCCTAGAGTTAGCACCTAATTGGCTTATTCTAAATTTATTTTAAACCAATTGGATTGGGTTAGTTCCTATCTCTTAGCACCATAACCAGATAAAGACTTAAGAGTCTAAGTGGTTATGGTATCTTAAAATAATGCACGCCACACCCTTTATCTCTTGGATCCATGCCCCATCTAAAGTTGGTGCCTTGATTTTTGAACATTGGATGGTGTTGCCCAGCTATGCAATGCAAGAGGAGAGATGAATTGGGTTTCTTTAAAATTTTAAAGTTAATTTAGAACCACAAGAATTAAATAATAATGAGCAGATTATATGTAAAAAGTGATTTAAGCAAGGTATAGAAATGAGATGCAAGAATGCAAAAAAATAAAGAAACTTAGAAAGAAAGTAAGTAAGCACAACACAAACAATCAAGATTTATAGTGGTTCGGTGCCAACCTTGCACCTACATCTACTCCCCAAGCTCCTACTTGAGAATTTAAATCTACTAAAATGTATTCAACAAGAATACAACATCGGTATCTCTGACTCTAGCTATCCCAAGCTAGAATACTTATTTTTTGGATACAAACCAACCCAAATACATTCCGATTCAAGGTTCGGACCAACTTTTCTAAGTTTTGAAACCCTTCCAAAACTAAAGATCAAGACAAAAACAGAGTATAAGAGTTAATCACACGAAAATACAAGTTTAGCTCTTTTAATGAGCAAATTAAAACTTTAAATATATTTTATACAATAAGAAAGAAGCTTTTCTAATTTTTCTCAAGGTTGTTGAAGACTTGAATAAGCTCTTAAGGGATTGGTGAACTTGAAATGAAAGCTTCTTTTGCTTGAAGAAGGCTTTTTCTTTAAGGCTAAAATGAATGCTTGAAAAAGCTATCTTTTTTCCTCCTTTAAGTGCCTTTATATCTTCTATAGATGGTAGAGAGTAATCTGGACAGGATTAGAGCTGTTGGACTGCATTAAATGAACATTAAATGTAGCCAAATGAGTTGAAGAACTAATCATTACAGAGATTTTTCATCGCAGGGGTCGACTCATAGGGTCGACCTCTATGGCACAGAACAAAAAGTTACTGTTCTATATCTTTGGCTTGTACATCAATAGAGGTCGACTTATAGGATCATCCCTTTTGGGTGTGCCAGCCAAAAATAGTATGCCATTCAGCCCTTTTGACAGAGATCGACCTTAGGGGTTGACCCTTTTTTTTAAACTTGATTTTCTTTCAAAATACATATTCAAAAAATATGAAATTACCTCCAATAGATCACAAATCTTCTGTTCTTGCTCTTGAGACTTTCAAATCAGAACTTAATAAAATTATGATTTTGTCTCTGAAATATAATAAATCTTTTTTCAAACCAAAATTATTAGTAATCCCCTCAAATATTTTGCAATCATCAAAATTAATTCAAAGAGAAACAATCTCTCCCTTTTTGATGATGATAAAATATTTGAGCAAAAGCAAAATATAACGTATAACATATATAAAGCATTGATTAAGAATTTCAAATTTATGAAGATGCATCACTTAAACATTATAGCCAATTGTTTGAATAGAAAGCATTATGAGTAGTTTGAAGATTAGTTTTAAGATAGCTTATAAGATTTTTTTTTTGACAAATTCGCTTTGACAATTTTACTTATTGCTCGATTTTATTTCTCTACTATCTTTTTTTGACAACATCAATTAAGATCATTACTCTCCTTTTTTAAGAAAAAAATGAAAGAGACTCCCCCTCACTATAGCAATCATAAAGGATATTTTAATTTGCTCATATAGAAGATATTGCCATTCATAATATTACATCGCACATATATGAGATATTTTTCATATCACAGAATTAAGATATTTCAATTGAGGCCATTCATAAAAAAAATAAATCCAAAGACATTCATATAAGATAAAAGCATATATATATATATATATATATATATATATATATATATATATGTATATGTATATGTATATATATATATATATGTATATGTATATATATGTATATATATATATATATATATGTATATATATATATCCAAAATATGACATTATACATACGAGTCAAGTCAAAGTACATAGGCCATACAAAAGTCATGGATAATAAAAAATACAACTATCCATGAGTCAATCAGCCAACCAATACAAAGGCCATAAGTTAGATCCTAGATACAAAAGACTAACTATGCTAGATCTAATAGATGTCATGACTAGATGCATCAGAATCAGAAGAGTCAAAGATATGATGCGGAGTCTCAGGATCAAAGCCATGAGCTCATCCTCGACCACGTCTACCTCGACCATGGGTAGAAGTACCGGCACGAGTAGAAGGGTGAGAAGTCCCTGGAGCCTAGGAAGCTATGGGCTGTGCTAGGAGAGAAAGTTTGATGATGTCTAATTATTTCAAAGCTCTCATCATGGACTACATCAAGACATCAATCTGAGTAGAGACAGTCTCACTGGAGCCCCTGATCTCTCTCCTTAAAAAATCAAAGCCACTCTACAAAATGCCTTGAAGCCTAGCCACCTCTGCAGATAGGTCAGAGACCTCCATGATGTTCTCTTACGGTTGGGGATAGGCTAAAACTAATACCTACCTCTGTAAATTCAAAACAATGCCCGTCAGTCTCAGAATATATCCCTCAAGCTCCTCAATACGTGCGGACTAAGTATGAGGGATCAAGATCTGGTCTGAAACAGCTTGAGATATCATCCTCTAAGCAAAATCTGAGGTGGCAAACTACTGGGATAAAATGGAAGCAACCCGCTGGGACATCAACTCAATTTGATCATTTGCAAGTTTAATTTCTGAAGGATCTACTCTGCTCCCAGACTATGGTACAGAAGCCTCCCTCCTCACTGACTTTGAGGGACCAGCCTCGTGATCAGACACGAACTGAATATCAGGAGATGCTCTATGATCACAAGGAGGTGAAGATGGTCCCTCCTCCTCTGCTCTCTCTTCTACTCTCTCCTTAACACCCTTCGACCAACCGCTATCGGTCTTTGAAAAGTCCATGCGATGCAGTGTGAGTCGGTTGATGGTGTCAGAATGTGATAATCTGGTGATTGTCTTCCCCTCAAAACAGACTCCGAACCTCCTAAAGACTAGGGTGAGTGTCATACCATAAGGCAAGTGAGCCTTAGATATTCAGGGTCTCTCTCATGGCCTCAAACATCAAAGCAGGAAGGTTCAAGGGGGTCTCGATGATCACATGGTACATGATGCAAATATCCCTACCAAATAAGAGGTCATGCCTGCCACTCCTAGGGACAAAAAGTTGGTAACCATGTGATGCAAAAGTCTCATCTCTACTGAAAGAATCCTTGCTTCTAATTTATTTAAGTTTTCAGTAAATATTCTTCCTAAAATAATACTTATTCCTTCTTCTTTGATTGAGAGCTCCATATGAGTATAACCTTCACAAGGCAAGTGCAAGATTTGTCCCAAATACAATGGATCAAGAACAATGTTAACACCTTTCACTAAAGACTTTACTGTTCCATTGCTGTAACTTAAATTCAAATACAATTCTCTGACCAAATCCATATAAGTATTTTTCTTCAAAAGATAGTAAAACTCCCATCCTTGATTTTTAATTTTTGATCCAATAGAGAATCCTTCTTTTTCAAAAAACCTAAAATCTATGTTCTTCCCAGGTTCCACTTTTCGATTGAAGAGAGGTACTTTGCTAGGACTGAGTGGAGACTGTGTGGAAGTTGGAGCAGGACTTGGAGCTGGGGTTGGAGTAGGAGAGGGCTCAGCTACCATTTTTTTTTGCGCACATCCTCTTCTAACCCACGAACAGACTTTTTTCTCTATGGTAGCTTCAATTTGGGAGCCATTTCAGACAGGAGAGACTTTCAAACAGCTTAGAAGACCTAATGAGAGGTGAGTGGAAAGGATTTTAGAGGAAAAACAAAAATTTTTGGGGAGATAGACCACCAGTTTGGAGAAGAGGGTTTGAAGCTAGGGTAAGCTTAATTTGTCCAAATGAAGAAGAAAAGGAAGAGGAATTTAGTTCCTAAAAAGGATGATTTGAAGGGGGAAACCTAGTAGGAAGAGGGATTTTAAGATATTTTTGCGATTGAGAGAGTGGAGAGGGAGGAGGTTTTGTTCGGTGGGATGAGGAAGACGAAAGACAAAAAGGGTCGGCTCCTTTACAAATGAAGATTTTTCAATAAAACAGAGCACCCGATGGATTTTAATAAAAAATATAAGTTTATCCTAGGATCGACCTTTGGGGTCGACTCATGGCTAGAAAAATTTAAAAAATGATGAAAAAATTTTGAAAAAATTTGAAACTTGAGGGAAGGGTGTCTATTTGAGAGATTGATCATATGAAGGATAGTTTTGAGCTTTTAAGAAAAAAGAGATGAGAATTGAGCTCAAAATTTGCTTCAATAAAATTTTATAAAAAAAAACTTAGAATCAAAAAGATATTTAAGTTGATGGATCAAGGATTCCTAGTTCTCTCCTAATTTCATAAAATCTATCTTCACTTAAGGCTTTGGTAAAGATATCAATCAATTATTTTTCAGTACAAACATAATCAAGAATATTATTATTATTTTGGACATGTTCTCTTATAAAATAATATTTAATTTTAATATATTTTGATCTAGAATGCTGAATTAAATTTTTAGTTAGATTAATAGCACTAGTGTTATCACATCTTGTGGGAGTTTTATTGAGTTTGATGCCAAAGTTCTCAAGTTGTTGCTTAATCCATAAGATTTGAGTACAGCAACTTCCAGCTACAATGTATTCGGCCTCGATCGTAGACAGTACCATCGAATTTTACTTCTTGCTAAACCAAGAGATTAATTTAACTCCTAAAAATTGGCAAGTTCCACTAGTACATTTTCTATCCAATCTACATCTAGCAAAATCGGCATCTGAATATCCTATTAAGTCAATTGATGAGTCTTTAGAATACCATAATCTTAGAATTTGTGTATCTTTTAAATATTTAAGAATTTTTTTAACTATATTTAAATGTAATTCTTTTGGATTTGATTGAAAGTGTGTACATAAACAAACACTAAACATAATATCTGATCTACTAGCAGTTAAATATAATAAAGAATCAATCATGCCTCTATAAAATTTTGAGTCTATATTTTTACCTCGTTCATCCTTGTCAAGCTTACATGATGCACTTATGGGGGTACCAATTGCTTTGAAGTTCTTCATTCCAAATTTTTTGAGTAGTTCTCTAGTGTACTTACTTTGGGTGATGGAGAGCCCTTTCTTTGTTTGTTTGATTTAGAGTCCAAGGAAGAATGTAAGTTCTCCCATCATGCTCATCTCGAACTCCCCCTGCATGAGCTTAGCAAAATTTTGACAAAGAGTTTCATTAGTAGATCCAAATATAATATCATCAACGTATATTTGTATAACTAAGAAATCATCATAATCTCTTTTGATGAAAAAGGTTGTATCTATATTTTCTCTTGAAAAATTATTATTAAGCAAGAATTTACTTAACATTTCATACCAAGCCCTAGGTACTTGTTTTAAACCATATAATGCTTTGTTTAATTTGAAAACATAATTAGAAAGAGTATGATTTTCAAAATCGGAGGATTGTTCTACATATACTTCTTCAGCAATATAACCATTTAGAAAAGTATTTTTGACATCCATTTGGAATAACTTAAAATTCATAAAGTATGCATATGCAAGTAAAAACCTAATTGCTTCTAATCTAATAACATGTGCAAAGATCTCATCAAAATCAATTTCCTTTTCTTGATTATAACCCTTTGCAACTAATCTTGCTTTATTCCTAATTATATTTTCATGTTCATCCAATTTATTCCTATATACCCATTTTGTCTCAATTACTGAATAATTTTTAAGTCTTGATACTAAAGACCATATATTGTTTCTTTCGAATTGATTAAGTTCCTCTTGCATTGTATTCATCCAATTATAATCTTTTTCAGCTTCATCCATGGTTTTAGGTTCAAAATAAGAAATAAATGTAAAATGATTGTATGCATCTTTAAGTGAAGAATGAGTTCTTACTCCATGAGTAGGATCATCAATAATTAATTCTTTGGGATGATTGTGATCATACCTCTATTCTTTGGGTAGACCATTTGTACCTTAAGGTTATTCTTGTTGTTCTTCACCTTCATCCTTTTATTTGTTTTCATGTTCTTCTTCATTTTGAATAGTTGAGTCTTTTAAGGTGAGCTCCTTCATCCCTTCTATAAGAGGATCTGCATCAACAATACCTTCACTCTTTCTTAAAGGAAGATCATTAGTCTCATCAAAAATAACATATATTGACTTTTTTACTACTAAAGTTCTTTTGTTGAAAACTCTAAAAGCTTTGCTAGAAGAAGAATAACCAAGAAAAATAGCTTTATTGGATTTTGCATCAAATTTTTCTAATCTCTCTTTACCATTGTTCAAAACAAAACATCGACAACCAAAAACATGAAAAAATGTAATGTTTAATTTTCTTCCATTCCAAAGCTCATAGGGTGTTTTCTTTAGAATTGATTTAATTAAAGCATGATTTAAAATGTAACATACCGTGTTAATTACTTTCATCCAAAAGTATCTTGGGAGGTTGCTTTCACATAGTATGGTACGGGTCATTTCTTCAAGGATTCTATTTTTTTTTCTACTATCTCATTTTGTTGGGATGTCTTAGGTGCTGAAAAGTTATGGTCAATGCCTTTTTCATCACAAAATTTTTCAAAATCTTAATTTTCAAATTTGGTTCCATGATTACTTCGAATATTTTTAATTGAAAAACTTTTTTCATTAGTAATTCTTCGATAAAATTTTGAGAACACATGAAAAGTTTCGTCCTTATGTGCCAAAAAAAAATCCATGTAAAATGAGAGAAATCATCAATAATTACAAAATCATATCATTTTTCATCTAAACTAGTAGTTCTAGTGGGTCCAAATAAATTCATGTATAATAATTCTAACGGCCTAGAAGTTGAAATAATATTTTTAGATTGGAATGAGACTTTTGTTTGTTTACTCAGTTGGCATGCATCATAAATTCGATCCTTTTTAAAATTCAATTTAGGTAAATCGATAATCAATTCCTTTTTAATAAGTTTTGAAAGTGAATGCATGCTAATATGTGCAAGTCTATGGTGTCAAAACCAACTAGTCTCATTTATTTTGGTATTCAAGGCTACTAGATATTGCATATTTATCTTGAAAAAATTATTCAAATCTACCATATAAACATTACCATATCTATGTCCAACAAATTTAATGCATTCATCATTGGGACTAGTTACTATGCATAATAAAGATTCAAAAATAACTTTGTACCCTTTGTCATAAAATTGACTGATGCTTAATAGATTATATTTCAAACTACCTACTAATAAAATATTTTCAATAAACTTGGAGGGAGTGATACCAAAGTTATCTATACCGATGATCTTTCCTTTACTATTGTCTCCAAAGGTGACCATCCCTCTATCTTTTGCATCAAGTGTGATGAATTGAGATTCATCATCGATCATGTGTCTCGAGCATCTGCTATCAAGATACCATTTTTGATTTGTTTCCTGGGATGCAAGACACACCTGCATATAAAAATCAAGTTTTTGACTTTAGGTACCCAAGTTTTCTTGGGTCTTTTTTGGTTAGTCACAATGGTTCCTTTTGGAACTCATATTTTCTTCACATTAGAATTTTCAGATTTGTTAGAGAAATATGTATAGAATTTGTATCATATTTTACCATATTTAAAGCAAGTAATATTTGAAAACTTGTTGCTTGATAAGTTCACATAGATATTTTTTAGAAATTTTTATTTTTTTAAAGGGTTATAGTCAAGACCGGCTTTATCATAAATGGTTTTTTGATTATCAAGTATTGTTGGTGCAAAAATCCGCTTGCGCCGGAGAAGCTGGAGTCGGGGAAGCCGCGGTCGCCGTCGGGACCTGCAAGGGAAGTCTAAACCGGAGGTGGGGTTGCTCCGGCAAGACCCTCTGACGCTCAAGTCAGTTCTCTGCCTCAACAAGAATGGAGCGCTCGAACAGAGAATTTAGCAGAGTTTTGAGATAAGAAATGAGCTTAAAGAATAACGTATCTGGGTCCCCCTTTTTATAGGCGGATGAGGTAACGGATTGATGACGACGTTTGTAACCATCTGGTAGTGGGCCGCCCATAGTCAGGGAGAATTTATTGCGAAGGGTAGTGGAGCGGAATCGTGGCTATCGTCGTAGCTCGCCACGTGGAATCAGTTGCGAGGAGTGGAGCAGCGTCCGTTGTCGTGACTTGCCAGCAGATGGGAGAATCGCCCGGTATCCGTTACAGGAGGTGGAGTAGGATCATGGCCATTTTTGTGGCCTGTCAGGGGGTAGTGAAACTGTGCGGAATCCGCCACAGGAAGTGGAGCAGAGCTGCAACGGTTACTGCGGCCTGTCAGGGAGTGATGGAGCTGCACGGAATCCACCACAGGAAGTGGAGCAGAGCCGCGACGGTTACTGCGGCCTGTCAGGGAGTGATGGAGCTGCACGAAATCCGTCACAGGAAGTGGAGCAGGATCGTGGCCGTTAAAACAGCCTGTCAGGGAGTGCAGATCCATCGGCTGAAGCCCGAAAGTGGTCGGAGCTGATGACGGAGTTCGACTCCCGTAGGAGTCTGGGCGGAGTCCTCTGCAACTAAAGTCAGGTGGAAAGTCCGGCTCCCGTGGGAGTCCGGACGGATCTTACCGGCAATCGGAGTCAGCGACGGAGCCCGGCCCTTGTGGGAGTCCGGGCGGAGTCCCCCTTGCGGTTGAAGTTGTCATCGGAGTCCAGCTCTCGTAGGAGTCCGGACGAAGTCTGTCTGCAGCCGTTGGAGTCGAGGATGAAGCCCGGCTCCCATAGGAGTCCGGGCGGAGTCTTCCTACAATCAAAGTTAAAGGTGAAGTCCGGCTCCTATAGGAGTCCGGACGGGGCTTACCAGCAGTTGATGTCGAGGATGGAGCCCGGCTCCCGTAGGAGTCCGGGCGGAGTCAACTTGAGGTCGGAGTTGTCAGCGGAGTCCGGCTCCCCTAGGAGTCCGGACGAAGTCTGTCTGCAGCCGTTGGAGTCGAGGATGAAGCCCGGCTCCCGTAGGAGTCCGAGCAGAGTCTTCCTGCAATCAAAGTTAAAGGTGAAGTCCGGCTCCCGTAGGAGTCCGGACGGGGCTTACCAGCAGTTGATGTCGAGGACGGAGCCCGGCTCCCGTAGGAGTCCGGGCGGAGTCTTCCTGCAATCAAAGTTAAAGGCGAAGTCCGGCTCCCGTAGGAGTCCGGACGGGGCTTACCAGTAGTTGATGTCGAGGACGGAGCCCGGCTCCCGTAGGAGTCCGGGCGGAGTCAACTTGAGGTCGGAGTTGTCGGCGGAGTCTGGCTCCCGTAGGAGTCCAGACAAAGTCTGTCTGCAGCCGTTGGAGTCGAGGACGAAGCCCGGCTCCCGTAGGAGTCTGGGCGGAGTCTTCCTGCAATCAAAGTTAAAGGCAAAGTTCGGCTCTCGTAGGAGTCCGGACGGGGCTTACCAGCAGTTGATGTCGAGGATGGAGCCCGGCTCCCGTAGGAGTCCAGGCGGAGTCAACTTGAGGTCGGAGTTGTCGGCGGAGTCCGGCTCCCGTAGGAGTTCGGACGAAGTCTGTCTGCAGCCGTTGGAGTCGAGGACGAAGCCCGACTCCCGTAGGAGTCTGGGCGGAGTCTTCCTTTGAGGTCGGCATCACGGGCGGAATCGTTGATTCTGTTGAGGACTTCGGCTGTGGGTATTTTATACCCAACAAGTATCATTTGAAATTTATTTAAACTTAGAGTAAACTTTTCTATCATAACTTAGCAATTTTATTTTTTAAGTTCAAATTTTTTTGTGTCAAGACTAATTTTTTATTTGACATAATCTCATTTTCTTTTAGTAAAGATTGATTCTTTGATTTCAATTCTTTGTTCTTTACCCCTAACTTCTTTAGATCATCAACTAGATCATAAAATGCTTCTTGAAGTTCTTCAAAAGTAAAGTCATCAGGAGTTTCAGCGTTTATCTCATTTTTATGTGTCATAACGCACAAGTTGGTTTGCTCATGTGAATCTTCTTTTTTGGAGCTTGACTCATCACTGTCACTCTATGTAGCCATCATAGCCTTTTTCTTGTACTTCTTGAGATCTTTCTTAAGTTGTGGACATTCGGACCTAAAGTGCCCCGGCTTCTTACATTCATAACAAATAAGGGGCTGCTCCTTATCCTTCTTCTTGCTATGCTTCCCTTTTGTAGGTGGCCTCTTCCTCATCTCTTGTTTTTTTTCTTCAAAAATCTTTTAAACTTTCTAGTGATTAGGGCTATTTCTTCATTTCGCTCTTCATTTTTTATTTCATCGAATTTCTCATCGAGTTGAGCAGTGGATTTGAGGGCGATTGTCCTTTTCTTCTTGACATCTTCTTTTTAATATTGTTTCATGCTTAGCTCATGTGTCATTAGTGATCCTAGAAGCTCTTCCAAGGATAAAATACTCAGATCTTTGGCTTCTTGGATTGCGGTCACTTTAGCCTCCCAAGTCCTTAGTAAAGATCTAAGAATTTTTCTCACAAGATCGCTGATAGAATAAAACTTATCAAGACTTTTTAGACCATTAATAATATCTATAAAATGAGTAAATATTTCAATTATTGATTCATCATGCTTCATTTTAAAGAGTTTATATTTGTGTACAAGCATGTTAATTTTTGATTCTTTAACTTGATTAGTGCCTTCATGTGTTACTTCTAACCTATCCCATATTTTCTTAGCTGACATGCATGTTGAAATGCGATTAAACTCATTAGCATTTAAAGCACAATATATAACATTCATGACTTTAGCATTGAGTTGAGCCATTTTCTTGTCAACCTTATCCTATTCTCTTTCGGATTTGGTTGATTCTACACTATCAATTATCTTAGTGAGTGTATGTGGTCCATTAACTAAGATACTCCACATATCATAGTCAAGTGCTTGAATAAAAATTTTTATCTGAGCTTTTCAATAGGTGTAATTCGATCCATTGAAAAGTAGAGATCAGTTTGTGGACTGCCCCTCAGCTAGTGAAGCACCAATTTGAGTTGCCATAGATCTTTAGCTCTTTGATGGTTAAATCAAAATAGGGCTAGAGTACCGAGCTCTGATACCACTTATTGCCCAGCTATACAACCTAAGAGGGGGGTGAATTAGATTTCTTTGAAATTTTAAAGTTAATTTAAAACTATAAAAATTAAATAATAATGAGTAGGTTATATGTAGAAAGTGATTTAAGCAAGGTGTAGAAATAAGATGCAAGAATGCAAGAAAATAAAGAAACTTAGAAAGAGAATAAGTAAGTACAATACAAACAATTAAGATTTATAGTGGTTCGGTGCCAACCTTGCACCTACATCCACTCTCCAAGTTTCTACTTAAAAATTTAAATCTACTAAAATATATTAAATAAGAATACAACATCGGTACTTCTGACTCTAGCTATCCCAAGCTAGAATATTTATTTCTCGAATACAAACCAACCCAAATACAATCTGATTCAAGGTTCGAACCAACCTTTCCAAGTTTTGGAACCCTTCCAAAACTAAGGATTAAGACAAAAATAGAGTATAAGAGTTAATCACACAGAAATATAAATTTAGCTCCTTTAATGAGCAAATTAAAACTTTAAATACACTTTACACAACAAGGAAGAAGCTTTTCTGATTTTTCTCAAGGTTGTTGAAGACTTGAATGAGTTCTTGAGGGGTTGGTGAACTTGAAATGAAAACTTCTTTTGCTTGAAGAAAGTTTTTTCTTTAGGACTGAAATGAATGCTTGAAAAACCTATCTTTTTTCCTCCTTTAAGTGTCTTTATATCTTCAATAGATGGTGGAGAGTAATCTGGGTAGAATTAGAGCCGTTGGAGTGCATTAAATGAACATTAAATACGGCCAAAACGAGCTGAAAAACTAGCCATTACGGAGATTTTCCGTCGCAGGGGTCGACCTCTGCACAGGGATCGACTCATTGGGTCAACCTCTGTGGCACAGAACAAAAAATCACTGTTCTATATCTTTGACTTGCACAGCAACAGAGGTCGACTCATAGGATCGTCCCTTTTAGATGTGTCAGTCAAAAATAGCGTGCCATTCAGCCCTTTTGACAGGGATCGACCCTAGGGGTCGATCTTTTTTTTTAAACTTGATTTTCTTTCAAAATACACATTCAAAAAATATGAAATTACCTCCAATAGATCATAAATCTTCTGTTCTTGCTCTTGAGGCTTTCGAATCAGAACTTGATAAAATTATGATTTTGCCCCTGAAATACAATAAATCTTTTTCCAAGCTAAAATCATTAGTAATCTCCTCAAATATTTTGTAATCGTCAAAATCAATTCAAGGAGCAACAGATGGTCATTCAACTATTGGATAAGGTTGGCACCCCTTGGGATGAGTGGCATCTTTTCAAAGAAACACCGAGAAAAGTCATCGGTGTTTTGAATGTGCAGCCCCCTTGAAGAGTCTTTTTGTGAGAAGGCATCTCTTCATTTTAAATCACTGGTAGTTATCTCAGATGGCGTGAAATTCAAATGGGGCGTGAGTTTTCTATGAAAGGACATGAGATCATTTGAAGGGGCATGAGATCATTTGAATGGGCATGTGGAAGGGTTGTGTGCCAATTGGTTTGCATCCCCACGCCAATTATAAATAGGTGGCATGCCAGGGGATCAAGGCATTCAATCCCAATCTCTTATTTCTTACATCCAAGTCTCCAATGTTGTCTAAAATAGTTCCTTTTCTTTCCTTGTCAAGACAAAGTCCTTTTGGATAGGACAAGTCTAATTTTAGGACAAGGGCTTAGAAAAAGAATTAGGAAAGATAAGGAGGAGAAGAAAGAAAGAGAGAGAAGCCAAGAGAGGAAGGAAAAGGGCCAAACACTTGGGAAGTATTTTCCTATCAAGAAGGCTAAAGGAATTCTTGAAAAAAAATTCAGCAAGAAGAATCGAAGTAAGGAGCTAGAATCTTGAACCCAGTTCCTATGTGGATCACCGTTGGAGGGTGAACATTTGGGCATCTAGTGAAAAAAATTTTGGATTTAGCATGACAGGTATTCTTTTATCCTTACTTTTATTATACATGTTTGATTGTATACCATCAAGGTGTTCTTGGGTTTAGGGTTTGATGTTATGGTATTTCATAATAAAAATTTTGAAATTCGTGCTTCCACTGTACTATCAAAACCCTATAGGTTCTTCTCCGCAATTTCAATTTTAGCTTTATACATGACCATCATAACCACTAATAGATATTTAATTATTACCTTGCCACTTGTCTACCGGTTTTCACCATCCACTTCCCTAATAGCCACCACTTCTAGTTTAACTCCCGTGCAGTATCTCTACTCTTGATATTCTGACCTTTGATTACTGTCAACCAACTATTCAATGCAGTTGCCCAGTGCCTTGCCCCATGCTGACAATCAATTCTTCAGATCATATTCTAATATTCATCTTAGTATTTATCAACTAATCAGCACTTTGGCTTCAATTAGTGGCCTCTACGCTCAACTTGTTAAGTCAATCCTAGATGCTCATCTCGTCTCTCATATCTTGGCATATATGTTTACTTCCATTACCAGGAGTGAGGCCTTCTATTATTACTCAACTTCTAAGGTGGCCATGTGACCATTACTCAACTAGTCTCTAGGCCTTCACTATTAGTTAGGATATGATATAAATAACTGCCAACTAATTTATTATACTCTTATACCTAAAATGGTGGTCTTGAAGTTTTTTGGCATGTGCAGTGGGATATGGGTAACTGTTACGATGTTGCCTTGGAAGAGAAGTGAACTACCATTATTTAGTTAAGCCAATAGTTATAGCAATAGTGCCATTGGTATTAAGATTAGCTATCAAGACACGACCCACATAGACAAGTAACCACTCTCAGCAGGCGGACTAGTTCTCACAAACTAGGGAATTTAAGCCTTGAAAATTGAGTTCCCTGCATAATGCCCTTTTGGTGGAATGATTTTGTTACTCAGTTTGAGTTTCATTTAAATGAAAGCTACATGCTGGAAGTGGTTACTAGCCAAGTGGCCATGATATTAAGACCATTTATTGCTGAGTAGGAGACTTCACTGACTGTGATTATGAAGAAGCTTGAGGGGTTGATCAATGTGTCGATTGACCATCGTATACCATAGTTTCCTTAGGTACTAGAGCTATAGTTTTTAGCCAGATAGATGGTAGTCCATACATAGAAAGCAAGCCTACCAACTAATTTGCAATATGGAAGTGTTAGAATCTAGGAGAAACCCAACCTTCAAAAGTATATGTAGTATGATAAAGGTTAAGTCAAGGTTTAAGCTAAAGAATCCTTAGAATCAGAAGTGTCAAGATGAACAACAATATGGTATGTCCATGTTCGGATCCTCAAAAAAATTGTTGGTTAATCCCTCTAGCAATTTGAATTTTATCCTGGCATCTCTTCATCCTCTGAGTCTTTACTGATCTTATGTAATGACTGGTGGGTGGTCCTCGAACCAAAAGGATCCTTAGTCAAACCCAAGGTGTCTCTCTTCTTGCTCATAGTCAAGGACTAAATCCAAAGGGGCTGGTTTAGACCGACGGCCCAGATGATTCCTCCACGTTGTAACTGAAGCTTTTGCTTCTATCTAGGATGATCGAATAGGAATAGCCTCAAGGAGAGCTGAAAGAAAAGGAACAAATGTGAGTTAGCACTTGAGTCAACGCCAGAGATAATGTATGAGCTCACCTTGGTAGCCAAGCAAGACGCTTACATCTGTTCCATAAGCTCCCCACTCCCGGTCTGAGTAATATTTCCCCTAGTAAGTGTGACCAAGCTGCCCAAGGTACATTTGATCAAGGTGATGATCTGCTCTAAATCTGGGAAGAGACTTGGCAGGCTAATAAGAATCCGGCCACTCTTCAATTTTTTTATGGAAGGCCAACTAGTTAAGCATTCTCCCTGCCCTAACATTATCAACTTTAGTCCAAATTTGGATTCGACATATCAATCAATCATATTTTATTTTTAATTATATTTGCATTAGGTTTATTTTATTAGGACTCTACCTCAGGAGTAGTAGCAATCTAAATTTTTTCTATCATGTCCTCGGCGACACCTTATCCAAATCCATCTTTTTTGAATGATATGTGATGATAGTTAAAAGTTTTTAAAAATCAAGACACCTAGACCCATGCTACTCTCTATATCATCTTTTCTAATGACTTGAATGCCAATGGCATGCCCGCATATCTATGACATCCGTTGCTATTACACTTATTAAACAAGCTTTCTGACATGCCCATCCTTAGACAGTGAGAAAGGCCTTGGAAACAAGCTATCTAATATGTTTGATGGGACTGCCATGTAGTTACCATTGGATTGCTAAGATGACAGATGCTCATTAGATAATGGTGACTCATGTATCAATAGATCTTCTATAAAAATTAGCTATGCAACATTAGTCCTATCCAGAGGAAGCCAATGCAGCTTGTTGAAGATGTTTTCATGCAAAGTGGTTACTGTGTTAAAGTCATTTGCTGAGCAAAATATGATAGCTCTATAGATAATGATAGAACAAGTGGAAAAGCTCAACTCTGTTATTGAAGACTAGCATCACTAGCCACAGTGTACTGCGATGAAGGATATGGTGAACATAACCAATCAGGAAGCTGTGGGAAATAAATTGGCATGTCAGTTTTTGGAGCAGAATGTTGAGATCTTTAAGCCTAAGGATCTAATTTTGGCTATGCAATAAAATAAGACTGAAAACTATCTGGTGTTCTCAAAATTTTTTAGCTAAGACAATAAATTATGCACAATAGATTGTGTCAAATTGAGGAAGAAGTGCATGCTTCAATCAAGGAAATCAGCCAACCCTTTATGGATATATAGGGGAAGCATGGCAGCCCTCTAGTCACAAGGGTCAGAGGAAAACACTATATGTTATCCAAATGCTGAATGCATTGAAGCCATATATCAAGAGGCATTGTCATTTTAGCTATACTTGGAGATCCTACAATATATGGAGCTTGACCATTTGAATGGTTAAGGATCTTTATATGGACTACGAGTAATATGGATCCGAATACTATACAAAAGATTGCAACTTTGAACCAGATAGACAATAAAAGAAGTCAGTTAAAGTGATTGAGACAAGATTCATCTTCAAATATTGATGATAAAAGGAGGTGTTTAGAGAGTAAAGAGGCAAACATGAGATTGCTTGAGCAAGGCCAGCCTTTCTAGCAAAAAAGTTGGGAGAATAGTGTTGGACAAAATAAATATTTTTGCCAAACCATTTAATAGTGTATATATAGATACCATAAGACTAGAAAAATATCTCCGCAATACCTCGATAGATTTGGCCTCCTTTGGAGATATATCAACACTTGGAAACCGAATCTATAAAGGTTACATGGCATGGTAGAATAGGAAGAAGAAATAATTGGCCTAAGGAGCCAAACCATCGTAGAACTACTTGAAATAATCAGAAAAGAAACGAAAGGACCACCCAAATGAGTAAGATGGAGACCAACTAGATGAGTGATGTAGCATAAGCTGTAGCCAATAGGTACTATGACCAACTAGATCATACCAAGCTTTGAAGAAGCAAATAAATTCACTGGCAAAGCTTGTACGAAGTAAATATTTCGATAATTTTTTTATAAATTTTCCATTAGGAGTGGTATCAAATTTTAACTAGGTTTTTAAATTTGTATTAGAATAATTCTAGTATATTTTCTAATTGTTGAGTCATTTTTCGAGTATAACTCTATATTGCATTTAATATCCGAATTAGCATTAGGGTATCTACCCTATAAATATGTGCATAATGCATTGTAAGAGTAGCCTTCGAGATATTAATAAAATTCTTTTCAAGAGAATGTCTTTCACCAAGTGAAGAATTCTTCAATCCAATTTTATTCTATTTGCATGTAGATCATTGAAGTGTAACCTCATCAATCAAATCACCCCTTCTTCTTTTTTCTGTTGTCTCAGTATGTCTCATGAAGGGAACAAATGGTGGATCGATTAGAGGGAAGTAACATAAAGCCATAGCTAGAAGATTCATAAAAGACCACCACCACTCCAAGCACCAAAAAAAATACTTGCTTAAGACGTTGATATAAATCAGACAACATTAGAGGAGCCAAACTGATCCCTTAGATAAAGGCAAGGCCCAATCATAGGTGGGCCTTGACAACTTTGACTAACTGAGAACATAAAAAGAATTTATAGATCCAAAAAAGGAAAAAGGCGACATAATCTTGCTTAGAAATGGGATCTATTCTTCAACTGAAGGTATTTATGTAACTAGCATGACTAGTATTTTTCCTCAAATCAAGGCCAAACTCATTATCAAGAACACTGACATGTGTATCGGCATTACACTCTTCACCAGTTGGTTTGAGGAAAGAATTCCATGGTCTAGAACACTAGGACTTGGCTTCCCATGATTCAAAGGCAATGAATTGGTCAAAGAAGACCCAAAACAAAGGGATGTAAGAAGTAAGGACTGACTAGAAAAAGCAAACTTAGAAAAGAAAAGAATATTCAAAATCACATTTTCCTCCTAAATAGAGGCCTTCTTACAATATACCCAGCCAGCCACCAAGTCTAGAGCCTATATTTAGTTTCCCAAGACAGGTGCATGGTATGACCTTTCTAGACCAAAGTCTTAAAGTTTGGCCATTGATAGGGAAAGATCTCATTATGATGAAAAGGAAAAGAGAAGGAAATGGAAGTGGGGATGCTAGATTCAAAAATAGGGCCAAGAATGAGAAGACTAGAGGGTCGGGAATGAGTACCTAAGGAGAAACAGCTTTCGATAGACCATACATTCACCACAATACAGTGGACCTTTGATGATGCTTAAAGCTTCAATTCTTGATGCTAATAAGCATCGAAAATGAAATTTTCCATGCTATCCAAAGTATCAAAAGAGTGTCGGTATATGAAGAGCTGAAAAAAGTTTTACCGATGCAAAGAAAAAGCGTCGATAAGTTTCTAACATTTTTTAATGCTTAAAAGCATCACTAAATGGACAAAACTACTGGTGCTTTAGAAAGTGTTGATATGTTTTAACAAAATTATGATGAAGAAAAGTGTCGCTAAGCATTGCAACCACTGACGCTTTCAAAAGCATATGTAAGTTTTAAATTTTCTAACGCATTTGTTGACGTATACTAGTGTTAGCAATTCTTACATAACCGATGCTTTAAAGTGTCGACAATATTCTATTTCAAAATAAAAAATCTTAAAACAACACACTAATCTATACAAAATATATAAACATGTTCAAAATTTATAAGAAAATGCAAACACCAATATAATCACAATAAACATGTTATATCATAATCAGTACATAAACCTATCCAAAATTTATAAAAAAATTCAAACATCCATATAAAATCATAACAAACACTCCATATAACATAAAAAAATCATAATTACATTGTCCATAATTTAAATCCATAATCAAAGATAAGAAATACAACTCAAAAAAAATATAGAGGCATCAGGATATAAATGATCCATAGAAGCATGATCGTCATCGATTATGACTGCTAGAACTATCGAGAGCCAACAATAAAAAAAAAATTTAGTAATTGAGAAATTATAATGTAAATTAAATAATTAGGTATATGAAAGAATATAAATATAGTAAGATATGTATCCTATAAGAGTCGACAAACGTCTGTAATATGTATGCCAACTGATCAATCTAAGATCTCATGGTAGATATTACAGTATCATAGCTCTGTATGTGATGTAGCTCAAAGCACGGAAAAGACAACCCGAAGCACTATTTGGAGCTCTTGAATAAGTCAAGAAGAAAATGAATACCGAAGCTATAAAAATCCCTAAAATAATTGAGAATAGAAAAAGATGATTCAATTCATTGATGTCAAAGACTCTCAAAGAGTTACAATTTATAGGCACAATGACTTGTGCTTGAACAAAAGAAAAGACAAATAAGAAAACTCTTAGCTAGCTTTTCTTGAAAAAAAAAATTGAGTATAGAAACTAAATATTGGCCAATTAATTTGTTTAATCTCTAATTGGCATCTTCCATACATAAAGGATCCTGTATCAAGTGGACATCTTCTACATATAAAAGATCAGGTGGATATCTTCCATATATAAAAGATAAGGTGGGTATCTTCTATATATAAAAGATCCTACATCAGATCCCCTCCACTTGGATGCAACTTGTCCTCGAGTTAGCACTTCTTATCAAAGATTGGAAAGGTTCATGAAACTTGAAGAGATCTTTTACATTAAAGGTCTTGGAGATTTTCATGGAATCAGGTGATTGCTCTTGAAAATACTAGGGCATACATCTCTTCTCCATCCTCTAGCTCGAGTTGAAGATCTTTGACAATTAAGAAAGACTTCTCCTACATGTTAGAAGCTTTAGGTTGGTCTTCCTTTACTAGGACCAGAGTGATCTTCTTGCCCTCTTTATAGAGAATGAGTAGGTTGTCTCTGCCCTTGTGAGTTGAATCTACAACATATTGCCAAAGTCTTCCAAGTAACAGATGGCATACGTCCATGTCAATGACATCACAGAAAATCATATCCTTGTAACACCATCCTCTAAAAATAAGAACTAAGCATTGTTGTGTCACATTTCTTTGCTCTTTTCTCTTGATCCATCTAAGGAAATAAGGAGATGGATGCTTCATGGTTTTCAGTTGGAGCTCATTAATCATAAATTATGAAACCATATTTTCTATACTACCACTATCAATAATAACATCACATACTTTCCCTTGGCAAGTATATTTGGTCTTGAATATATGGTGCTTTTGAAGGAAATACTAATAGTTCTATGCATATAATTTTAAAATTTTCACAGCGGATCTTCTAAGATTAAACAATTTAATCTATCTTACATGCATAAGATCTAATCTAAACTACTATACCAAGATCTATGATATGATTTAATATGAGTTTAAGATTTATAAATTAAAAATCTGCATCGATCTAATCGATGCTATAGACTAGATCTAACCCTTAGATCTATCAAAACTAATCTAACGAGTTCAAAACTCATTACCAGATTGTGGGTTACTGATCTCCATAAGTATTTCACATGGAAAGAAGTTTCTTCAGATTGCTCATAGCAGCACTAAGGAGTCCAGCCTCTATAAATTATCCATACGAAGAACGGATGCTGATCAGGCTCCTCAGGAATGCTAGCTCGCAAGAATCTTCGAAGGTTGATCTACTTCTTCTTCCTTTGATCTCTTGGACGCTCTAGAAGAGAAGAAGAATTTATGAAGAAAAGAAAGAGAGGAGAGAACTTTGGAGGAGAAATAAAATTCAGCCAAGAACACCTATGGGGCATCCAACTATTGGACCCCACTTTAAATAGATGGGCATCAGGGTTTTGGATCAAGAGAGGAGGTGCCAAAGACTCCACACCATATCCATATGTGGCATCCTAATTTTCTCAAAATTAGGTGATGGTGTGAGAAAGAAATCAGATCTTTCTCGCACCAACAAACTCTTCAAAGAAAATAAGAAAAAAATCATTTGGTGCCATCTTTCTTTCCAAACATAACGGATCTCTTTCCTTCTTCCCTCCTTATCTCTAATTTGGATCTCATTCAAACTAGGAAGGAGATAAGGACCATGACTCATCATGGTTGCCACCCATCCTATCTATGTTCTCTCTTCTCATGCCCAAAAATCACATGATAGAGTCCAGGTGGGTCCAGGGTGGCGCAAGGAAAAGAGATAGAGTCCCTGCTGGCTAGGACTCTTTATTTCCAATTTGATTCTAAATCAAATTAACTTTAGTTTGAACCCAATGAAAGAAAGGAATCTAATCTAATTAGGGACCCAATCATATCAATAAATTTCTAACCCAATTAGAAATTAACTAAACCTAAGTCTTGATCAAATCAGAAATAAATTTTCTTGTAATTAGGCTTGATCAAATTAAATCTAATCTAAGTCAAATTAAATCCAATTCAATTAGACTTGATCCAAAACTCTTTGCTTAATTAAATTGAATCAATTAGCAATCTAATTACTAATAAATCTTTCATTAACAGTAGAGTCCCAGTCCAGTGGGACTCTCCTCTAGAGTCCCAATCTAATGAGACTCTTCAGCCATCAGATCAGATCAAATCTTTTAATGTGTGTGACCCCATAAGTTCGAACTTAAGTCGATAGTATAGGAATAATTTTCTATACTAATCGATGTAACTATTTAGCAATGGGATCCGATGTCTGGATGGGCCGAAAGATTGTAAAGCAACATCCTAGAACCTACTGATGTATGGTTACTGCATAATTCATCCCTTTGATCTAAATGCTCAAGGTGACCTAGGGTTTAACTGTCAACCCTAATATAGTCAACCATATTGTATTTCAACCTTTCAAATCCAACACATAGATTATCCTGATCAAGATTTTGCTAAATTGAAATACACTGATGTATTAACTCCTACTTATTCAAAAGGATCAGTCCCATCTTGACTCATGCATCGATTTGATAAGTACTTGACTACATCCAAAAATTTTTCATTACTGAATTAGAAATTCAGATGGTCCGACGCCAAAGTATAGTGAGTTGCTTACAAGTTACCATGATGATCTCAGATCGGAGGGACACTTATATACCCATATCCTTCACGAGCTACTCTTGACAGTAGAGTGCTCAGCAAATGATCACATTTGGTGCGAATGTACTCCTACATTCCACCTATATGCTATACTAGTATCTCCATACTCCTTGATTAAGTGCACAATCAATCCGTATGGTATATAATGACCTATACTTGATATTGCTATCATCCTATTAATAGCATATCATTTGATCGTGAACATATTTTAAAGACTAAAGATAAATCCTCTTTTGTCGATTAATTATAGTCCTAAAGACTTCATCACAATACAAGAGTTCAAACAAGATAGACAAAATATGATGAAAAAGCCAAATAATTATTATTAATAAAAATTTATATATAATTTATAAATATGAGCACAATTATCAACAGGCTGATGATTGAGTTTGAGATATAATTTTCAATAACTCCCACTTGAGAGTTCAAATAACATAGACAAAATATGATGAAAAAACCAAATAATTTTTATTAATAAAAATTTATATATAATTTATAAATGTGAGCACAATTATCAACAGACTGATGATTGAGTTTGAGACATAATTTTTAATAACTCCCACTTGGACTAAAGTCAATTGGTACTGTATCGTATACCCATTTTTGACTTATGATCATTGAACTCTTTGATTTTAAGAGTTTTAGTAAATAGATCAGTAAGATTCTTCTTTTCATCAATTTTTTGAAGATCGACGTCACCTTGATCTACAATCTCTAGGATAAGATGGTAGCAGTGCAGAATATGCTTGGTGCGTTGATGGATTTTTGGCTCCTTAGTTTGAGCAATGGCTCCAGTGCTGTCGCAATATAATAGGATAGGGCCATCGACAGAGGGTGCCACTCCGAGCTCATCGATGAATTTTCGTACAGTTTTCTTCGCAGCATCGCATGCCACGATATACTTTACCTCACAAACAGAGTCAGCCATGATTTTTTGCTTAAAACTTTTCCAGCAGATTACTCCATCGTTCAGGGTGAAAATATATCTTGACACACTTTTACTATCATTATAGTCTGACTGAAAGCTAGAGTCAGTGAACCCCATTAGTTTCAAGTCAGTTTCACCATAACAAGCCACTAGTTCTTACTATTTCTCAAATACCTAAGAATAATCTTCACAACCTTCCAGTAGTTCTCTTCAGGATTAGACTGGTATCTACTCACTACCCCTAATGAGTATGCCACATCTGATCTTGTACATGTCATGGCGTATATTATAGAACTAACTGCTAAAGCATATGAAATTCTACTCATATACTTTCTCTCTTGAGGAGTTGTTAGATAACCCCTCTTTGAGAGAGAAATTTCACGGCCTATCGGGAGAGCCTTTCTTAGAATTCTCCATACTGAACTACTTCAGCACGGTGCTATGTATGTAGACTGGGACAATCCAAGCAACTTTTTTGATCTATCTCTGTAGATCTTCATTTCAAAGATATAGAATGCTTCTCCCAGATCCTTCATAGAGAATTAAAATGATAATCAGACTTTTATTCTTTGTAATGTAGGGATGTCATTCCTGATTAAAAGAATATCATCCATATACAAAATGAAAAATATAACTATAGAGTTATTTATCCATTTGTAAATGCAAAATTTTTCTCCATTCCTAACTAAGCCATACATTCTGATAACTTTATCAAAATACATGTTCTAACTCCTAGATTTCTTCTTCAATCCATAGATGGATCTCTGAAGCTTGTACACTTTAGACTCATCTATGGATGTGAAACCTTCAGGCTGTATTATATACACCTCTTCTTCCAGCTCTCTATTTAGAAAAGCTATTTTCACATTCATTTGTCAGATTTCATAGTCCATGTGTGTCGCTATCGCAAGCATAATTCGAATGGATTTGAGCATTGCCATAGGAAAAAATATCTCATCATAGTCAATACTATAATGCTGATGATAATCTTTGACAACCAAATAGGAGAAAATATCTCGTCTCTACCTTTCTGTCTGTGCTCCTTTTTTTTTTTGAAGATTCACTTACACCTTATGGGTTTAACCCCTTCAAGTGGGTCAACTAATGTCCATACATTATTGACCTTCATCGACTCCATTTTGAATTTCATGACTTCAAGCCATTTATCAAAGTCAGACCTCTACATTGCATCCATATAGGTGATTAGGTCCTTATTGTTCTTGTTGGTGCAGAATTCTGCTGAAGCCGGAGAAGCTGGAGCTGAGATGACTGCGGCTGCCACCGGGACCTGCAAGGAAAGTCTAAACCGGAGTTGGGGGTGCTCCGACAAGATCCTTCAATGCTCAAGTCAGTACTCTGCTTCAACAAAAATGGAGTGCTCGAGTGAGAATTTTAGCAGAGTTTCAAGATAAAATTTAGAGCTTAGAGAAGAACATATCTGGGGGTCCCTTTTATAGATGGAGAGCGTAACTGATTGACAGCGACGTCTGTAACCGCTTGGTAGTGGGCCGTTCAGAGCCACACGAAGTTTGTTATAAAGAGTAGTGGCGTCAGGGGCCATTCAGGGCCACGTGGAGTTTGTCCGTTGTCGTGACTTGCCAGAGAGTGGTGGAGCCATGCGGAATTTATTGCAGAGAGTGGAGTAGGGTAGTGGCCATTATCATGATTTGCCAGAGAGTTTGGATCTATCGGTGGGAGCTCGGCTGGGATGTCTGATGGAGCAGAATGGCTCTCTATCTCGTCGATCTAGGAGAAGCTCGGATGTTTTTGAGGTTGTGATGGGTCTACTATTGTTGGGTGCCTAGAGCACTGATGCTGCAGGTGGGAACCATCTGCTGTAGAAGCTCGGATGGGGACTTTCTATTGGAAAAGTCCGATTTCTTGAAGAATCTGGCAGAGGGTCAGCTGGCGGTGGACTCCAGATGGCATTGGGAAGGTTCGTCCACTGGAGGAGTTTGGGGATCCTGTGGAAGTCTAGATGGCATTGTTGAAGTCCGACTGATGCTATTGAAGGTTGATGGCTGGGGAGGTTCGGCAGACACCGAAGATGATTGATCGTTGTAGAAATCCAGCTGCTGGATTCTATCTGTTGTAGAAGCTAGTCCAAAATCCATCTGCTATAGAACTTCGGACGGAATCTGGTTCTTGCAGAAAGCTGAAAGGAGGTCACTTATTGTAGAAGCTCGATCGAAGATCGAGTATCGTGGAAGCTCGGAGTGATGACCTGGTCGGTGGAGCCTGTCCCATTGTAGAAGCTCGTCCGGGATCCAGAGTAGATATCCGAAGTAGACCGCTTGCAGTAGGAGTTTGGAGTAGACTGCTTGCTGTAGAAGTTCGGAGTAGACTGCTTGCTGTAGAAGTTCGACTCTCGCAGGAGCTCGGGTGGAATCCGAAAGGTGATCGACCGTCGTAGAAACTTGGATGGAGTCTGATTACTGTAGAAATCTCATTGTCGGATAAGCTCGGATATTGACGAAGTTCGGAAGAAGTTCAGAGTAGGATCATTCATGGCCAGAAGAAGTCTGGAAGGGATTCGGAGAATAGTTGATCACGGTGTAAGATCGACTGATAGTGAAGCCCAGAGAGCTTTTAGAGCGGACTGGTAGATGAATGGAGAAGCTCATTGTCAGAGAAGTCCGGACGGTATTATGAAAGCTCGGACGGTCGAGGGGGTTCAGAGAGACGCCACACAAGGTCGGAAGTCGGAAAAGTCCTGGAAGGGTCGGTCTTTTACAAACTTCGACTGGGGGTATTTTATACCCAACAGTTCTCATCGAGTTCAACAAGATCCCATCCCGGACCAAGAAACCATAGTATATGTCTGATTGATGCGATATTCTATCGGATCTCCTTAACGGTGCCTTTACAATAGGTTTCGAGTTTGACATCATCAAATCTAATTATATGGGTTCACTAGATTGTGTCAGTTCTACCTGTTGAACTTTTCATTAAATAATTATTTCACCAAATAATTTTTAGTAATGGATTTAGCCCTAGGTAACTTTTCAGTTGACTTTGATCTTCTCTACATGTCCTGGTTAGGTCCCACCATTAACATAATCATATTTAGGAATCTAACTACCAAATGATCAGGCCCGACTTTGATCGGCTAATCTGACTACTTGCTAGAGAGACTCGACTGAGTTATCATATTATGAATGATAATTCCAATAGCAGATGAGCACCAGACTTTTGGACCTCCAATGATCATCATACTATGGGACCCATTATCCCTCAACTTAATGAGAAGCTATGATTTAGTTATCACTATAAGTATCTTATTTTAGGGACCTATTAATTTAGAAGATTTAATTTATGAATTAAGAGAAGAGAAGAGAAGAGAAGAGATCAACCAGTAAACCACAATCCTCCCATTAACTTCACTAAGTCAATAAAATGGATTAAGATCATGCCAGTCGAAATAGCACCCTGATCAATCACACTGATCAATCTTAATAGCATGGGTCAACTCAAATCACTTAGCGATCTAATCAAAATATAATGGATCAAATTTGCTAGATAAGTGAGATCAAAAGAAGAGTATGCTAAGCTTGTCTTAGACACCATTGAAATGGCTAGGTAAGCTGCTCCCAATTAAAAACCATCGATCGAAATGCTAAACTTATTTTGGATATCAATTGGTTACTTAGTTTCGATTTGACTAGCCTAATGATTCAGATTCAACCATTGAGTCACAATCAAAATCTATTTGGTCTAATCAAAGACATAAACTTGACCATCTACAACTATTGTATTGGTTCTAAAAAATTTTTGATTTAATCTAATTTAATATTTACTTAGATTTAATCAATTTTTCTACATGATCCATTAACTCTTTAATTCTAATTTTAGGTCTAACCTAATTAAGAGGATCTGATTTAAGCTAACTCATGCCTTCATGCTTTATGCAATGTCATTAGATCTTAAATCACAATTCTAGATTTAATCGATTCGACACTTAATTCTTAATTAAGTTTTAGCATCAACATGGGTTTAGGTTAAGTTTTGAAACTATTTCTCATGTAAATCTTTTACATTAAATCATAAAATCTTTTAGATTACATCTAAATTTTTATGATTTCAAATCAAAATAATTTTAATTATTAAGATTAGATGTAATTACTTTTCTTTGTAACTTGTATCACATACAACAAATCCTAAGATTTCAAGATCTAAGATTTTGCAGAAAAGTAAGTTTTTCTTTTTACTTTCTTCTTCATGAGACCTCACAGTGGCACCTCTACATGCCATAAAAGCATTCCATTGAATGGAAGGAGAGGGTCATACAACCCTACTTGCTCCTATGATCGGATGGCCTGGTGATTACCCAATTCGAGTACTTTGCTACTTAGATCATCTAATCTAACATATACAGGATTGATCAAAAATTAGATTTGAAAATAAAATATATTTAAATCTAATCTAAATAATATATAATCATATTTAAATATATAAGAAATCATATCATAACAAACCTGGCTCTGATACCAATTGAAGAAAATATGGGCAGTTCTATGCATGCAATTTAAAAATTTTTGTAGCAGGTCTTCTAAGATTAAATAATTTAACCCATCTTATATGCATAAGATCTAATCTAAACTACCATACTAAGATCTATGATATAATTTAATATGACTTTAAGATCTAAAAATTAAAAATCTGCATCGATTTAATCGATGCTGTAGATTAGATCTAACCTTTAGATCCATCAAAACTAATCTAATGAGTTCAAAGTATTGGGAATAGTGTCCCAAAGCCAATCATCAGTCTGTTGACGGTTGTGCTCATTTTTGTATATGTACATGAATTATGAATTAATAAAAAAATTATTTTGATATTTTTCATCACAAAATATTTCATCTTCTAATGAACTCCTATGTTGTGGTGAAGTCCTTAGGACTATTTAGACTCGACAAAGGAGGATTTGTCGTTTAGTCCTTAAATCTGTTCACGACCAAATGATACGTTGTTACCAAGGACGACAATATTTTTCAAGCATAGATCATTGTGTGCCATATAGGTTGGTTGTCCTCTTAACCAATGAGTGTGGAGATACTAGTATGGCATACAGATGAGATATAAGGGTACATCTGCACTGAACGTGACCGACTCCAGAGCTATTTCTGCTGTCAAGATTTGCTCCGATGGAATATGGGTATAAATGTCCCTCCGATCGGAGATCACCATGGTGACTTGCAAGTAACTCACTGCACTTAGGCACCAGACTACCTGAATTTCTAATTCAGTGATGGAAGGCTGCTGGGTGTAGTCAAGTACTTGACTTGTCGGTGCGTGTGTCAAGATAGGATTGACCACTCCAGTTTAGTAGCTATGTATAGTCGTATTTCAATTTAGCAAAACCTTGACCAGGGTAGTCCTTGTGAGGAGTCACAGGACTGTATGAGTTGAGCATGATTTGGATGATCTGATCAGGGTTGACAGTTTAACCCCGAGTCATCCTAAATAAAAGGGTCAAAAGGATGAATTATACAGTAACCATATTTATGTAGGTTCTGAGTGTTGCGATTGTGACTCTTCAACCTATCCAGATGTCGGGTACCATTGCTAGATGGTCACTTCGATTAGTACAGAAATTGGTTCCTGTGCTACCGGCTTAGGTTCGAACCTGCGGGGTCACACACATTAGAGGTTCCTATCTGATCTGATGGCTGATGTAGAATCCTACATATTTGAGACTCAGCGATCGAGAATCAGGATTCTCTGATCATAAGTTCCACACATTATGGGTACCTGGGTCAAGAGTCCCACTGGTTGGGATTTTTCGATCAGGGTTATATATCGATGAATTCTGATGCCCGATTGCCCATCAGATTTGGACTCAGTATTTATGAGAGGTTTAATTAGTGATTTGATCATTAATTAACTTAATTTGATTAAGTAATTATTTTTGGATCAAGTCCAATTGAATTGGATTCAGTTGGATTTGACCCGATTAGGTTAAGAGTTAACCTAATCGTCAAGATGGTTTGGTCCCTGATTTGATCAGGGGTTGGGCTTAGTCAATTTTTGATTTGATTAGGATTTTATTGAGCCTAATTAAACCTAATTAAGTTGAGTTTAAATTAGTCTAATTGGACCTAACTTATTTGGTTCAATTAGGTTGGTTTAAATAATTAAACCACCTTGACCCAATCTCCATGCGCCACCTCACTTCCATTGCACCCATTTGAATTCATGAGAAGAAACTTCTCATGAATTTTTTTCTCATGCCAAGCCCTCTCCATGCCCCACTTTAATGTGCCAAATGAATGGATAAGAATGATTGGTTGGCCATTCAAATTCAAAATAAAGTTTGAATTTGAATGGACAATCAATCTTTGCACCTTATCCCTTTTTTTATGTCCCATTTATTACATGAGAAAAGGTTTCTCATGAAATCACTCCATGCATAATTTAAGCCATGCCTCACACCTTTAGTGGATAAGAGATGAGTTGGTGTCCATTTGAATTCAAATGTGCAATTACTCATCTTTATCCTTTCTTTTGGATAAGATGTTTGACGTTGTTATAAAAGAAGGAGAAGAGTGGGGCATGCAAGAAAAAGATTTTGGGAGAAAAATTTTGGGGCATGAGAAGTCTTGTGTGTGAGAAGGAAGTCCATATCTTTCCAAGAGAAAAAAAAAAGAAAAGAAAGAAATGTGGGTGCAAGGTTTCCGGTGAGTTCCCTAGAGTTTTAACCTTGGATTCGGGAAGTGAGAAAGTGAGCTACGAGTATCGTGAGCCCACAAAATCTTAGAAAGATCTTCAACATCCTCTCAAGCACATCTGTGGATGATCTGGAGTATCCAAAGAATTGATAGACATCGATCGAAGGAGTTCGATCAGCATCTGCCGTCAAAAGGGCTCTACAACGAGCTAGCACTCGTGAGGAGTCGATCAGATCGGGAGCTTCGTGTGGACTATCCGCAGAGGCCAGACACACTGTGTGGCTACATTACGATGATCAGACTCTTCCGACGATGATCAGATTACAGCGATCTACTACCCGCAGAAAGGTATTGTGTTTTGAACACATTACAATAAAGTATTTATTGTTCAAATTCAAATTTAAAATTTAAATACATGCATGCTATATATCATATTTAGATCCTAGTGTAGGATAAATTTATGTTAATTAATTAGATTAATTAATATTTTTTCACTATAAAATCATGATTTTGAAAAAGTTTTAAAATTATCATTTTACTCCTGCACTGAATTTCTCCATAAATGGTATCAGAGTGGATTCTTAGATATCATATATATATTTGCATGCATAGATTAAGTTGTAATCTGAAAGTTTAAATTTAAAATTTAAATTTTAAAACTTAAAATTTGAATTTTGAAAGTTGTTCAAAATTCAAAATTCAAAATTTTGAAATTTAAAATTTAAAATTTGAATTTTGAAATTTAAAATTTGAAATTTAAAATTTGGTTGAAATTTCAAATTTGAAATTCAAAATTTAAAATTTGAAATTTGAAATTCAAAATTTAAAATTTGAAATTCAAAAATTTGAAATTTAAAATTTGAAATTTGTTTGAAATTTGAAATTCAAAATTTAAAATTTGAAATTTGAAATTTAAATTTTAAAATTGGTATATTTAGATATACTTGATCCAAGTAGCAAGTAATCAAATTGGGTTGGTTGCCATGGCCGTCCGGTCATAGGAGAAAAGCAGGGTTTAAAGGCCCTCTCCTCCCATTCGATGGGGTCTCCTATGGCGGTAGGGATGCCGCTGCAATTATATCCCATACAGATGAAGCAGTGAAAAGAATTAATTGTAAAGGTTTAATTATGAAATTTATCATGAATGTGTTAGATTAGATCTAAAAGAATATTCATGATTTATTTTGATTGAGTTATTTTCTGTTATGTAATTAGCAATAGGATTGCTATTTATGAAATGTGCTGATCTATTTGTGAAATGAGTCAACATATTTGGTGAACAGAAAATAAAACCTTTCAAATTTAAAAATTATTTTCGAAATGCCAAACCCTGACCCATCAGTCCAAATACTTAATTAAAAGAATTAAGTGTTGTCTAGTAGGTCTAAAATTATGAATTAAGACCTAAGACAATTGCATAAACTTGTGGGTCAATGGGTTAGATGGATTAGGTCCATAATTGGGTTAGACCTAAGGTTAGCTTAAAGAAATGGACTAAATTAGAGTAATTGGTCAAATCTAATCAAAAATTGAATTAGATTAGATCAAGGATACTCTAGACTCAACTCCAATAGTTGTAGTTGAATGGGTCCATGTCTTTAACTAGACCAAGATGGACTTAATTCATGGCTACGCGGTGGAACCCTATTTAATAAGTTGATCAAATTAAAACTAATGAACCGATTGGTGTCTAAGGTAAGTTTGGCATTTTGATCAGTGGTTTTTAAGCGGGAGCTACTTGTAGTGATTCGATCTCTGACGAGTTAATGGCATATCCCCACCACTGATCTCACTTACCTGGCCAACCTGGTGAATTAGGTTTTGATTAGATCACTTTGTGATTAGGGCTCACCCATGTCATTAGGTAAATCAGTTTGACTGATTTAGGTGCTCCTAATGCCAGCTTTAAGTAAATCCTTTTTAATCTGACTTGGTGAAGTCAGTGGGAGGATTGAAATTGACTAGTAATTTATCTTCTCATCTATTCTTTAATAAAATCCTCAAAAATTATTAGATCCTAAAAATGATTAAGTTATATTGATAACTAAGTCATAGCCTCCCATTAAGTGAGTGATAATGAGTCCATTAGTTTAATAATCATTGGAGGCCCAAAGGCCTAGTGCTTATTGACTAATGGAATTATCATTCATAATATGATAATTTGGTTTGAGTCTTTCTGATGGTGGTCAGGTTGGTCGGTCAAAGTCAGGCCTGATCATTTATTGGTTCGATTCACCAAATCAAATCATGTTAATGGTTGGACCTAACCAGATCTTTTCAGTGGAGGCCAAAGCCTACTGATTAGGTTCTAGGACAAAATCAATTACTAGAAGTTGTTTAGAGAAACAACTGGTTATGAACCTACCCATAGATGCACATGGGTTGACCAGCCAAAGTTGGGCTCGTGTGTAGTCTGTGTGGATTCTAGTACCCACTAAGAAATTAATGTAATTCCTCGAATTGGAGGTTGAGGCTACCAGTTCATAAAAATACTGAGAGAAACTTTAGACTAAAGTCCAAGTCTTTAGTATTTATAATTTATGTACTAATAGAGGTCTGATTTTCCTTTATGCAGCTATGGCCACTATCCTGTACCTTTGGTCATTATTAGATAATGACAAGCTCATGAGACCTAATTTCGATAGCTGGTATCAAAAATTAAAAATCATCCTTGAGCATGAGCGGATCCTTTATGTAGTAATGGATTCTGCACCTGAGGAGCCAGCTCCGAATGCTCGAGGAACGGTCCGAGACACTTACCAGAAGTGGCTCAACGACCACACCACTGTTCGGTGCATTATACTGGCAGAACGAATGATGAGTTCAGCCGTAGGTTCGAGAATGCCCAACCACAGGAGATGCTTCAAATGTTGAACGACTCCTTTGGCATGCCTGACGACGTTGAAAGGCACAAAACTAGTTGTGCCATTTTCAATGCTCGAATGAGGGATGGAGCCTCAATCACTGATCATGTACTGTACATGATCGAAATGATTGAGCACCTAAGTAAACTAGGCTTTCCCTTGCATGAGCAGCTCGATAAGGATGCGATCTTTAATTCATTGCCCAAGTCCTTCCTCCCCTTCCTTACTCATTTTCGGATGACAAAGCTTGCAGTGAACTACCATGACTTGTTGGGGTTGCTGCAGAACTTTGAGAAGGATCACCAGCTCCATAAGGAATCGGTGAATGTTGTGAGAGGGTCTTCTTCTGGTCGTCGACCTTTTAAGAAAGGGAAGAAGAAGAACAAGAAGAAGAAGAATAAGAAGGTGCAGCTGCATGCTGGGACGTCTGCACAGGGTCAGACCAAGAAGCGCAAACCCGACCAGAGCCAGGCGGAGTGCTTCTTTTGCAAGAAGCAGGGGCACTGGAAGAGGAACTGTCCTCATACATTGCCTCTCTGGACCCAAACATGCTGAAGAAGAAGCAAGGTACTTATATGATAACACCTTGCAACTTTTTCATTTGTGATACTACTGCCTAGGTATTGGATATCGGAAGCCCTTATCATATTTGCAATTCGATGCAGGGTCTGCGGTCAGTAGGAGATTTGATGAAGGTGATAGATTCTTGAACGTTGGAGATGGAAGCAAAGTTCCACTTCTAGCATTAGGAATCATAAACCTTGTAATCAATTCTCGAAATATAATTCTGAGTGAATGTCACTATTATCCAAGCTTTTTATTAAATATTATTTCTGTAGGTCTTTTGGCCGTGAACGGTTATCAATTTTTAATAAAAGAAAATATTTGTAATATCATTTTGAATGGTATTACAATATTCGTTGGACAACTTAATAATGAAATTTACTTTCTATCACAACCTGTTAATGTGGTTCAAATCTCCAATAAATGCCCTAGAATAGATAATGTGTCAGAAGTCTACCTTTGGCACTGTAGGCTAGGTCATATCAATAAGAACAGGATAAACAGGTTGGCTCAAGAAGAAATTCTTGAAGTAGGTGATTGTGAATCACTTCCAACCTGTGAGTCCTGTCTTCTTGGTAAAATGACCAAATCACCTTTTACTGGAAAAGGTGAGCGAGCCAGTGAACTCTTGGGTTTGGTACATTCTGATGTATGTGGACCCATGAGCTCAAGTGCAAGAGGTGGATATTTCTACTTCATAACCTTCACAGACGACCTATCGAGGTATGGGTATGTCTATTTAATGAAGCATAAATCGGAGTCATTTGAAATGTTCAAATTATTTCGAAATGAGGTAGAAAAATAAACTAGAAAGTGTATTAAAACTCTTCAATTTGATCGAGGAGGTGAATACCTTTCCAATGATTTTCTGACATATTTTGGGAAGAATGAGATTCTCTCTCAATGGACACCTCCTGGAACACCACAGCATAATGATGTGTCTGAAAGGAGGAATCGGACCTTGTTGGACATGGTTCGATCCATGATGGGGTTTGCTGGTCTGTCGATCTCCCTCTGGGGATATGCACTCGAATTGGCTTGTTACCTTCTAAATAGAGTTTCGAGTAAGTCTGTAACCAAAACACCATATGAGATATGGATAGGACATAAGTCAGTACTCTCGCACCTTAGGGTTTGGGGGTGTCTGGCTTATGTTAAACGTTTAATTACGGACAAGCTTGGACCTAGGTCTGACAAGTGTAATTTTATAGGGTACCTAAAAGAGACCAAAGGGTATTACTTCTACCTAGCTGATGAGCAAAAAGTGTTTGTCAGCCTTAAGGCAATCTTTTTAGAAAAGGAGTTCCTTGGTGAAGAGACTGTTGCCTCTAAGGTCGAACTTGATGAAGTTCGGCAGATGAAAAATCCAATGCAAGTTGCTGAACCTGAATCAGATTTGATTAGATCAGATCTGGAGCTCATTGTTCAAGCACCTTTAAGACGATCTGGTAGAGTACCATGTCAACCGGACAAATACTATGGTTTTTTGATCCGAGATGACGATCCTATCGAACTTGATGAAAATGATGAGGATCCGATCACCTACATGGATGCAATGTAGAGACCCGATTCTGAGAAATGGCTAGAGGCCATGAAATCTGAAATGGAGTCCATGAAGGTCAACGATGTGTGGACATTGGTTGACCCATCCAAAGGAGTAAAATCCATAGGGTGTAAGTGGGTCTTCAAGAGGAAGAGAGGCATAGACGGAAAGGTGGAAACCTATAAAGCCCATCTGGTTGCCAAGGGATATCGTCAACGTTATGGTATAGACTATGACGAGATATTTTCTCCTATGGCAATGCTCAAATCCATTCAGATTATGCTTGTGATAGCTGCCCATCTGGACTATAAAATCTGGTAGATGGATGTGAAGACAGCTTTCCTAAATGGAGAGCTGGATGAAGAGGTGTATATGATACAACCTGAAGGATTCACATCCACAGATGAGTCTAAGGGTGCAGGCTATAGAGGTCCATTTATGGACTTAAGCAGGCATCCCGGAGTTGGAACATACGTTTTGATAGGACGATCAAGATGTATGGCTTCGTTAAGAACGGAGAAGAGCCCTGGATTTATAAGTAGGCTAATGGTCCAGTAGTAGTATTTCTTATATTGTATGTGGATGACATTCTCTTAATCGAGAATGATGTCCCTGCATTACAGGGAATAAAGATTTGGTTGTCGTCACAGTTCTCTATGAAGGATCTGGGAGAAGCTTCCTACATCCTAGGGATGAAGATCTATAGGGATAGATCTAAAAGGTTGCTTGGTTTATCACAGACCACGTACATTGATACTATGCTGAAGAGGTTCAGCATGGAGAATTCCAAGAAAGGCTATCTTTCGATAGGCCATGGAATTTCTCTCTCCAAGAGAGATTATCCGACAACACCTCAAGAGAGAGAACGTATGGATAGAATTCCATATGCTTCGGCAGTGGGATCTATCATGTATGTCATGACATGTACACGATCAGATGTGGCATACTCACTAGAGATAGTGAGTAGATACCAATCTGATCCAGCGGAGAATCACTGGAAGGTTGTTAAAACCATCCTGAAGTATTTAAGAAATACTAAGGACCAGTGGCTTGTTTATGGTGAATCAGACTTGAGACTTATAGGGTTTACAGACTCTAGTTTTCAGTCTGATCATGATGATAGCAAAAGTATGTCGGGATTTATTTTTACCCTTAATGGTGGGGCTATCTGCTAGAAAAGTTTCAAGCAGCATACAATGGCTGATTCAGTTTGCGAGATAAAGTATGTCGCTGCATTAGATGCTGCCAAAGAAGTGGTGTGGCTGAGAAAATTCATCACCGAGCTCGGAGTAGCACCCTCCCTTATTGGTCCAGTTCTGCTCTACTGTGACAGCTCTGGAGCCATTGCTCAGGCGAAGGAACCAAAGGCACACCAGCAGACGAAGCATATTCTGCACCGCTACCATCTCATCCAGGAAATTATGAATTGAGGTGATGTCGATCTTCAGAAGATCTATGGGAAGAAGAACCTGGCCGATCCATTCACTAAAGCCATTGCAGTGAAAAAGTTCGACAACTACAAGTCGAAGATGGGTATTAGATACTGCACCGATTGGCTTTAGGCCAAGTGGGAGATTGTTGGGAATAGCATTCCAAAGTCAATCGTCAGCCTGTTGACGGTTGTGCTCATTTTTGTATATGTACATAATTATGAATTAATAAAAACTTATTTTGATATTTTTCATCACAAAATATTTCATCTTCTAATGAACTCCTATGTTGTGGTGAAGTCCTTAGGACTATTTAGACTCGACAAAGGAGGATTTGTCATTTAGTCCTTAAATCTGTTCGCGACCAAATAATATGTTGTTACCAAGGATGATAATGTTTATCAAGCATAGGTCGTTGTGTGCCATATAGGTTGGTTGTCCTCTTAACCAATGAGTGTGGAGACACTGGTATTGCATACATGTGAGATGTAAGGGTATATCTGCACTGAACGTGACAGACTCTGGAGCTATTTTTGCTGTCAAGATTTGCTCCGATGAAATATGGGTATAAATGTCCCTCCGATCGGAGACCGCCACGGTGACTTGCAAGTAACTCACTGCACTTAGGCACTGGACTATCTGAATTTCTAATTCAGTGACGGAAGGCTGCTGGGTGTAGTCAAGTACTTGACTTGTCAGTGCGTGTGTCAAGATGGGATTGACCACTCAAGTTTAGTAGCTGTGTACAGTCGTGTTTCAATTTAGCAAAACTTTGGCCAGGGTAGTCCTTGTGAAGAGTCACAGGACTGTTTGAGTTGAGCACGATTCGGATGATCTGATCAGGGTTGACAGTTTAACCCTGAGTCATCCTAAACACAGGGGTCAAAAGGATGAATTATACAGTAACCATATTCATGTAGGTTCTGAGTGTTGCGATTGCAACTCTTCGACCTATCCGGACATCGGATACCATTGCTAGATGGTCACTTTGATTAGTACAGGAATTGGTTCCTGTGCAACCAGCTTAGGTTCGAACCTGCAGGGTCACACACATTAGAAGTTCCTATCTGATCTAATGGCTGATGTGGAATCCTATATATTTGGGACTCAGTGATCGAGAATCAGGATTCTCTGATCATGAGTTTCACACATTATGGGTACCGGGGTCAAGAGTCCCACTGGTTGGGATTTTTCGATCAGGGTTACATATCGATGAATTCTGATGCCCGATTGCCCATCGAATTTGGATTCAGTATTTATGAGAGGTTTAATTAGTAATTTAATCACTAATTAACTCAATTTGATTGAGTAATTATTTTTGGATCAAGTTCAATTAAATTGGATTCAGTTGGGTTTGACCCGATTAGGTTAAGAGTTGACCTAATCGTCAAGATGATTTAGTCCCTGATTTGATCAGGGGTTGGGCTTAGTCAATTCCTGATTTGATTAGGATTTTATTGAGCCTAATTAAACCTAATTATGTTGGATTTAAATTAGTCTAATTGGACCTAACTTATTTGGTTCAATTAGGTTGGTTTAAATAATTAAAACACCTTGACCCAATCTCCATGCGCCACCTCACTTCCATTGCACCCATTTGAATTCATGAGAAGAAACTTCTCATGAATTTTTTTCTCATGCCAAGCCCTCTCCATGCCTCACTTTAATGTGCCAAATGAATGGATAAGGATGATTGGTTGGCGATGATTGGTTGGCCATTCAAATTTAAAATAAAGTTTGAATTTGAATGGGCAATCAATCTTTGCACCTTATCCCTTTTTTTACGCCCCATTTATTACATGAGAAAAGGTTTCTCATGAAATCACTTCATGCATAATTTAAGCCATGCCTCATGCCTTTAGTGGATAAGGGATGAGTTGGTATCCATTTGAATTCAAAATTTGATTTGAATTCAAATGTGCAATTACTCATCTTTATCCTTTCTTTTGGATAAGACATTTAACGTTGTTATAAAAGGAGGAGAAGAGTGGGGCATGCAAGAAGAAGATTTTTGGAGAAAAATTTTAGGGCATGAGAAGTCTTGTGCGTGAGAAGGAAGTCCATATCCTTCCAAGAGAAAAAGAAAGAAAAGAAAGAAAAGTGGGTGCAAGATTTTTGGTGAGTTCCTTAGAGTTTTAGCCTGGGGTTTGGGAAGTGAGAAAGTGAGCTATGAGTGTCGTGAGCCCATAAAATCTTAGGAAGATCTTCAACATCCTCTCAAGTATGTCTGTTGATGATTCGGAGCATCCGAAGAATCGACAGACATCGATCGAAGGAGTTCAATCAGCATCGACCGTCAAAAGGGCTCTACAACGAGCTAGCACTCGTGAGGAGTCGATCAGACCGGGAGCTTCGTGTGGACTTTCCACAAAGGTCAGACATGTTGTGTGGCTGCATTGTGATGATTAGACTCTCCCGACAGTGATCAAATTATGGCGATCTACTATCCGCACAAAGGTATTGTGTTTTGAACACATTACAATAAAGTATTTATTGTTCAAATTCGAATTTTAAATTTAAATGCATGCATGCTATATATCATATTTAGATCTTAGTGTAGGATAAATTTATGTTAATTAATTAGATTAATTAATATTTTTTTACTGTAAAATCATGATTTTGAAAAAATTATAAAATTACCATTTTACCCCTACACTGAATTTTTCCACACAAAGCTCATTACTAGATTGTGGATTGTTGATCTCCACAAGTATTTCATGTGGGAAAGAGTTTCTTCAAATTGCTCATAGCCATACTAAGGAGTCCGGCCTCTATAGATCGTCCACACAAAGAATAGATGCTGATCAAGCTCCTCAAAAGTACTAGCTCGTAAGGATCTTCGAAGGCTGATCTACTTCTTCTTTCTTTGACCTCTTGGATGCTTTAACGGAGAAGAAGAATCTATGAAGGAAGAGAAGAGGAGAGAACTTTGGAGGAGAAACAAAATTCAGCCAAGAACACCTATGGGGCATCCAACTATTGGACCCCTTTTAAGTGGATGGGAATCAGGGTTTTAGGTCAAGAGGAGAGGTGCCAAAGACTCCATGCCCCATCCATATGTGACATCCTAATTTTTTCAAAATTAGGTGATAGCATGAGAAAAAAATCAGATCTTTTTCACACCAACAAACTTTTCAAAAAAAATAAGAAAAAAATCATTTGGTGCCTCCTTTCTTTCCAAACATAATGGATCTCTTTTTTTCTTATCTCTTTATCTCTAATTCGGTTCGCATTCAAATTAAGAAGGAGATAAAGACCATGACTCATCATGCTTGTTGCCCACACTATCTACACCCTCTCTTCTCACACCCATAAATCACATACAAAAACTTTTTTGACATTGAGAAGAAAGGTGTGGGTTCACGGTGGTGCAAGGGAAAGAGATAGAGTCCCTGCTGGTTGGGACTCTTCATTTTCAATTTAATTCTAAATCAAATTAACTCTGGTTTGAACCCAATGAGAGGAAAGAATCCAATCATCTCAATAAATTTCTAACCCAATTAGGAATTAACTGAATCCAAGTCTGGATCAAATCAGAAACAAATTTTTCTTGCAATTAGGCTTGATCGAATCAAACTCAATCTAAGTCAAACTGAATCCAATTCAATTAGACTTGATCTAAAACTCTTTGCTCAATCAAATTTAATTAATTAGCAATCTAATTGCTAATAAATCTTCTTTTAACAGTAGAGTCTCAGTCCGATGGGACTATCCTCCAAAGTCTCAGTTCTAATGGGACTCTTCACCAGAATCCTAATCCTATGGGACTCTTCAGCCATCAGATCAGACTAAATTTTTTAATGTGTGTGACCCCATAGGTTTGAATCTGAGTTGATAGCATAGGAATAACTTCTTATACTAATCAATGTAACCATCTAGCAATAGGATCCGACATCCGGATAGGTCAAAAAATTGCAAAGCAACCTTCTAGAACCTATAGCATATGGTTACTGTATAATTTATCTCTTTGACCCAAATGCTCAAGGTGACTTAAGGTTTAACTGTCAACCCTAATATAGTCAACAATATTGTATTTCAATCTTTCAAATCCATCACATGGATTATGATGCATGTCATAGCACACCATAATTAATCCTACTCACTACTATGTAGATAGAGTGAGTCTAGATCGTAATCGTAGGGATCTTAGTTGATTGTTTCAAAAATATAAATAAAAAAATAATAGATTATAAAAAATTAAGAAAAAAATAAAGAGATTGCAATAAAAATATTTTTTATTAATTAAATAAAAAAATATATAATAAAAAAATAAAAATTTGATACAAGAACAACAAAACTAAGTTGATCTTCTAGCTACATCTGATAGTAGATACGTCTCCTTGAATCCTTCATCTTCCTTCGTGCAGATAGCGACAGGATGATTGGAAGGCTTGATCTAGGAACTCCAAGAAAGAAAAATAGATGAAAGAGGGTATGTGAAAGTGAAAGGATAGTGGCACTAGGATTAGGACCTCTCTTAAATTTTTTAGGATGTGAAAAAGGGATCTATGGAGGAATATAGTATTGTGCTAGGGTTAGTACCTCCCCTAGACTTATGGAGAAGAGAAAGAGAGATGGGGGTAGTAGCTTGGAGAGAAACTTAGGTGTTGGCTTGCTTGGAGAAGATAGAGGCCTTGGGGTTCTATTTATAGAGTGGGGAGGCTAGAGTTTCATGAAAAGAGGGATGGGAGCATGAATAAGGACCCTTAGATCAAGCCTCTTGCTTCTCCTCCATTGATCAATAAATCTTATTCACACTTGTTTTTCATTTAGAGTGATCTTTTAATCTGAACCCTTGATATTTAAGTCACGTTCACACTAGAATGGGAGCTGGTTGCCTGGTTCACTCAAATCTGATCCGATTTGAATCCAATTTGAATCGTATGAACCCAAACTTCCCATCACCTGCAAAATAGACTAGAGAGTATCAAATTTTAATAAAATAATATTAATTATTATAATATTTAGTATCTTTAGTAATTTAAATTAAGTATTCATCACACCCTTCAACTTGAACTTTTACTCATCCTCAAGTAAAATAGATACATTAGCATTGTGCACCAAATTATCCTTGAATCGAAAGTTATCCTAGATATTCCTAACTGTAGTAGATATCTGACTAGACTATTAAAGAGGCACTTCATTGGATTATCAGTTTGACCCAATTAGTGGTTGAGTATTAGTCATAAAAATTTTTAGAGATCTTCTTTCATCGATTTCCCACTCTTCTCTTTAAGTCCTCTAACTTAATGTGATTTTGGTGTAGTATCTTTTTATAGTTTATTCTCTTTATTCTTTCTCTTTTTTTTTAAAAAAAAAATATTTATATATATAGTCGGTACAATGTCTTAACCCTTTAAGCTTTCTAATTGACTATTGTAGCAAGTTTTAGGTCAATGACTTTCAAATCAGTTGGCTTTAGGGTATTGGTATAAAACATCCCTCAAGCTTACTGACTCAACTCAAAAAGGTTATAAGTTAAAACTAACTATACAAAAGGTTTCTTCACATTCTCATCTTTTGATGCAAACAATAATGCTTACTTAGGCAAAGGGACCTGATTACTTAGTGAGAAATGCTAACCCCCCCCTTTTTATCAATGATTAAAGTGGACTTTTTACATATTTTGATATTTTTCATTTATACCCGTATGAAGTAGATTCTTCATTGAGATAGGTAAAAAAAGGGATTTTAGAATCACTCTAAAATTTATTCTGATCTAAATTCTATCATTAATTGGGTGTCCTTAATAATTTCTTCTTTGATATCTTTAAAATTATCTAGACTGTTAATCACTCATTGATTAGGATGCCTAGTTAACTTCAAATCGAGATAAAATCTAGATACACAAAACTAATTATTTCTAACCATACTCAAGGATTTAATTAAATTAGTTATTCTCTCTCCAACTTAATTTCCATTGTTCCTAATGAAAGAAAAGGAAAAAAAATACAAAAGGAGGGATACCACCTAATTTACTGTTATTTGCAGGTTCTTTCATATTTTTCAAGAGCTCTTGTCAGATGTTGATGATGTTCTCTGATAGGGTCATGATGCTGTCGTTAGGACACCATGATTATCAATCAAATTTTAACTTCAATAAAAATTAAAAAATATATAGAAAGTAGTGAGTCGGATCGAATCCACAGAGAAGGCATGATTTTGATTTAAAATCTTTGATTTTACAAAAAAAAAATAAAATTTTGGAGAAAATAATTTAAGTCAAAAAATAAAAATTAAAAGTATAAAAAATAAATCGGATACTAAGATCAACTAACTAGATCCTAACATCTACTTGCAATAAAAATAAATAACAAAAATTTAAAAAGCATAAAAATAAATTGATACTAAGATTTACTAATGAGATCCTAGCATCTACTTGCGAAAAATAAAAGACAAAAATTTAAAAAGTATAAAATAAATTAGGTACTAAAATCTACTAATTATATCCTAGCATCTACTTACGAAAAATAAAAGATAAAAAATTTAAAGTATAAAAAAATAAATTTTGTATTAATTAAAATTAAAATTTAAGTATAAAAAATTTAAAAAAAATAATAAAATAAAATAAAAATAAAATTATAACAAAGATCTGAAGTTGATCAGTCCAGCTTCGTCGGAAAGATGGTTGATAATCTCTACATCTTTCGTCATACTCCATAGATCGAATCGACTTCTCTCTTTCTTTTTCTTGGGTCTCTAAAATTATTTAATTTTTTTTCTATTTTTTTCTATATTTTCTACTCAATTTTTCTACTCACAAAGTTTATTCCCAGACCTCCTATTTATAGATGAATTTTTTATAATTTTTTGGTAGGAAAAGGAGTCTTAAAACCCTTAGAAATCATGTTAATCCTCTTAGGAATATTTTTGACTATCGGATCTGGATTGGACCACTTAGATCTGCCCAAAAATCAGCCTTTTACTCATTATCAGGGTCAGATTCGATTCTGACCATCCGATCATGCTTCAGATGAGATCTGAGCCATTGATCAGCACTTCTGATCTCCTATTCAAAGTCGAGAGCATCCTCAGCCATTGGATCTCTTGATGGATCACTTCTGGATCGTTGGATCGTGCAAAAGAGTCCTCTTATAAATCGATAATGAACAGCAACCGTTGGATGTAAGTCGGATTGAATCTCAGTCGTTGGATCGCATCCAGGATCTTTCTCTCGCTGTGAACCGTGCTTGTAGATCGTGTGAAGTTTTTTATGGACCGTGCCCTAGCTCTATGGATCGAGCGGCCGGTCCACCATACACGGAAGACTATTTTCTTTATTTTTTAAGATATTTTAGCTTCATTTTTGCTTTGATTTTTACCTAAAAAATTGAAAAAAAGATGCATTAAGTTTTTCAAAAGTTTCTCTTCATTTTGGTGTTTAAATTGCTTAATTAAATTAATATTTATTTTTTTATAAATATATCTAATTTTATATTTTTTATAAAATTACTTATTTTTAAGAAAATTTAATAAATTTATGAAATTAGAGTTTTTAAGAAGATGTTAGCATCATAAATTACCAAAATATCTTTAATAAATATAAAAATATACCACTTATCACACTTTCCAACTTGAACTTTGCTCATCCTCAAATAAAGAAATAATTTAGAATTAAGTATCGTTTAACTTAAAGTTTCGAATTTCATCAAATAATTTTTAAAAGATCATTGATATTTAGTAGAGTGTGAATGAGATATGTCATTGGGGTATTAGTACTAGTCAATATGAGAGTTAAACTAAGAACACTAAACTTTTTCTGAACTTTTCCAAATTATCCCTATCTTTATCTCCAAATCATTCACCTTCATATGGATAAGTATATTGTTACTTTTGTCTTTCATTTATTGATTGATTTTTTTTTTTTAACGTTCTACTACTATTGAGTGTCTTAACCCCTTAAGCTTTTTGTTTGACCCATGTAGCAAGTTTTCAGTTAATGACTCTCAAACCAGATGGCTTTAGGGCACTAGGTATAAAATATCCCTTGAACCTACTTGCTCGAATCAAATAGGCTACAAGTTAAAACTAGTTTTACAACAAAGCTTTTTTGCCCTTCATACCTTTTGATGCGAAACTCAATGCTTGCTTAGGCAAAGAGGTCTGATTACTCAGCATGAAGTACTTGAAAACTTTTTTTTGAATATATGAAGAAACATATAATTACTTTACATAAGCCCATAAGAAGTAAACTCTTCTTTGATGCTGATAGAAAAATTTAAAAATACTCAAAAAAAACTATTTAATTTCTAAACTTAACTCTTTATTGAGTTTTCTTAGTACTTGATCCCTCAATACCTCACAAACTCTCTGATTTGTACATCAATTTTCTTTTAAAAATATTTAGTTTAACTTGATTTTTAAGTATAATCAGATGCTTAAATACTAAATACTAATTTACTTGAGGACTTAAATTTTTTTTTTATTCTCCCCCCTAACTTAATCAACATTATCCTCAATGGAGTAGAAAAAATGAACGGTGCATGTAAAGAGAAAGAAAAGGAGAGATATCATCTGATCCATAAGTCTTTTCAAAACTGATTCTCCCCCCAACTTAGCCAAGATTATTTTTAGATCCCTACAAAAGACACAAAGCAAGACTCAATTATCCTAAACAAAATGCAAAAGAAAGCAAAGGCAAAAGCAAAAATTGAAAACTTGAAAACTGGGTTGCCTCCCAGGAAGTGCTAAGTTTACTATCTTTAGCTAGACCATGCTGATTCTCTCACCTATCCTGTGTCAAATATTGGATTGATAAATTTTAATGATTTTGAATTGCCAATCTTAAAAAAATGGTCTAAAATAAATTTTAATATTTTATTATCAATCTTTAGAAAGTAGTTCACATCCTCATTCTTAATTGTAAAAAGATAATTTACAAACCCATTCACAAATCCTTGTTTGTTGAGAATTTCTCCTATTTGTTCTTCTAAAATACTCATGAATTAAGTTTTTAGGTTAGGAGTTGAGTTTGAAGAAATAAGCACTGAAAGGGTGTCAGTTGATTTTAAATATGTGTACTCAGATATGATCAAGGGCAATTTCAATTTTGGAGGTGATAATTTTAAAGTGGAAGAACCGACTTTTGGGGCTGAAGGAAATGAAACTTTTGATGAATATATCTTGAGTAACTCATCCGCTCTCTTCTCATTATCACTTAGATCAATATTAATACTAGGCTTAGGTTCTTCTATTGGGCTAGTCTCAGTACTAATCTCCTCTTCTAAATTCTCTTTTTGGCTAGCATCAGTACTAGTCTCACTCATCTAGACTTGATATGGGTCCTTAAGAATTCTATCACTTTTAAGCTCAAAGATTACTTTGTCATTTTCAAATTGGAGATTCTTAGGTGGGACATTGGATTGATGACTAGGTCCAGGTGATTGGTGGATGGGTGGGTCATTTTTAAAATTCGATATTAGTTTGTTTGATAATTGACCTAGTTCTCTCCTCATGGTAGATTCACTTAATTGATCTATTTATGCTTCTAGCCTAGCGAGGGATTGCTATTGGGTCATGATCATTTGTTGAAGTTGGTTCAATCTATCGTCAGCTAGATTAGTCTGTTGAGGAGGTGGGTATGGTGGCTGGATAGATTGACTGGGCTGACCTTTATTGTAGGCATAATTCTAGTATGGAGGCCTACTCTAAAAGTTTTACAAAGGAAGAATTTGGGTCTGAGCCTAAGTCTATTGGAGTCTTCAAGAAAAATTAGGATGGTTCCTCCAACCTGAATTATATGTGTTAGAGAATGGATCGTTGACAGGTTTGGAGTAATCTTGAGCAGCTTGAACTTGTTCTTGAATGAAAGGTGGAAACTGTGCAGTCGTGGGACATTCGTTCACATGATGGGCCAGGCTAGCACAGATAGAACAAATTTTCTGATAATTAGGTGGTGGTCTGTATTGTGTAGGAGATTGTTGACCTAATGCTAGGAACTGATCAAATTTTTGGGCAAGAAGGTTGACTTTATCTAATCTTTGGGCTATTAGGTTCAGATCGACCTTAGGACTAGAGTCAGAATATTTGATCCCATAGAATGATGAAAACATCGATGGGTTATAGATGGAAGGAATAAAATATTCTTTCATCTGCATAGATGGTTCTTAGAATTTCTAGCCATTTGATTATCATGTTTAGCATGGATCAGTCATTCAATTTTAGGATTAAGTTCAACTAGATCAAAAAAAATTATACCATGTATGTATTAGTGCAAACCCTAATATGTGTGTTGTTGAGATTTTTTTTTTTTAAGAAGAAGAAGGAGAAAAAGAAGAGAAAAGAAAAAAAGAGAAAAGTTTTAAAGATGAGATCCTTAAGAAAAGTCTTAGACCTAAAGACGTAAGATGAGAAGAATTAGTTGTGGTTAAGTGTTAATTGCAATCAAGTTAGCAAATAGTTAAACCTAGATACCTACGGGTTTCTTAGACCTAATAGTTTGATGTAGAGTAGCTTAGCCTAAATATGAATTGGGTTTGTTCTCACTTCCTTCAACTTGCCAGGTAAGAGGTGAGGTCGTGGGGGTCTTCCCGTTGCTTGCTTTAGACACCAATTGAATTGGTCAGGTAAGCTAACGGAATCAATTAAATAATCATGAATCCACTTAGGCGGAGCCTTTGTAACCTCTAGCCTTAGTCACTAGTTTCAGGGGTGAGTCCAAATATACTTTGTAATTGACTTGAGCACAATACTCAAACTGAACTCAATTGATCCTAGGGGCCCATGTCTACTTGATTTTAGTTAGGCTAGGGTTAATGTGGGATGCTGGTTGGTTATTTTTGGGCCAAGAGAGGGTGATAAAATCTCCACCATATCTTGTTATGAGTGTTGCCCTTAAATTGATTTGAGATGAATGTGCACAACCAATTTCAAACAAAGGGTTCTACGCAACTAAATTAGATGCATGAAACTAATAAAACTTGAAAGCTTACCTTATCTCCAACGATCATCAAAAATAAATTTATAATGATTAATGCTCCTAAAAATTAAGTTTCTACTCTTGTTATGCAATTTTTATTAGGTTTATGTGGATGAATTTTAAGTTAATTAAAAAAATAATAAATACTAAATAAAAATAATTAAGGCTAGGGTTAGGATTAATCTCACCAACTTGGAAGCTTTCTATCTCTCTTTTTTCTTTTTTGAATTTTTAATTTTTTTTCTACAAAAAAATAAAAAAATTAGTAATCAATAGTCATAAAAAAATCAAAGAAATCAAATATTAAAATTGGTGTCTTTTTCGATAACGGTGCCAAAAATTTGATAGGGTCATGATGCTGTCGTTAGGACACCATGATTATCAATCAAATTCTGACTTCAATAAAAATTAAAAAATATATAGAAAGTAGTGAGTCAGATCGAATCCACAGAGAAGGCAAGATTTTGATTTAAAATCTTTGATTTTATAAAAAAAAATAAAATTTTAGAGAAAGCAATTTAAGTCAGAAAATAAAAATTAAAAGTGTAAAAAATAAATCGGATACTAAGATTTACTAACTAGATTCTAGCATCTACTTATAATAAAAATAAATAATAAAAATTTTAAAAATATAAAAATAAATTGATACTAAAATCTACTAATGAGATCCTAGCATCTACTTGTAAAAAATAAAAGATAAAAATTTAAAAAGTATAAAATAAATCAGATACTAAGATCTACTAATTAGATCCTAGCATCTTCTTATGAAAAATAAAAGATAGGAATTTAAAGTACAAGAAAATAAATTTTACATTAATTGAAATTGAAATTTAAGTATAAAAAATTTTAAAAAAATAATAAAATAAAATAAAAATAAAACTATAACAAAGATCTGAAGTTGATCAATCCAGTCTCATCGGAAAGATGGTTGATGACCTCTCCATCTTCCATCGTACTCCGTAGAGTGAACCGACTTCTCTTCTTTTTTTTGGATCCCTAAAGCTATTTAATTTTTTCGCTATTTTTTTCTATACTTTCTACTCAATTTTTTTACTCACAAAGCTTATTCCCGGACCCCCTATTTATAGATGAATTTTTCATAATTTTTTGATAGAAAAAGGAGTCCTAAAACCTTTAGAAATCATATTAATCCCTTTACGAATATTCCTGATTGTCGGATCTGGATTGGATCACTCAGATCTGCCCAAAAATCAGCCTTTTACTCCTTATCAGGGTTGGATTTGATTCTGATCATCCGATCGTGCTTCAGATGAGATATGGGCCATTGATCAGCACTTTTGATCTCCTATTCAAAGTTGGAAGCATCCTCAGCCATTGGATCTCTTGATGGATCGCTTCTGGACCGTCGGATCGTGTGAAAGAGTCCTCTTATAAACCAGCAATGAACAGCAACCGTTGGATCTAAGTCGGATTAAATCTCAGCCATTGGATCGTGCACAGAATCTTTCTCTCGCTGTGAATCGTGCCTGTGGACTGCGTGAAGTTTTCTGTGGACCACGCCCTATCTCTGTAGATCGAGCGGCTAGTCCACCATACACTGAAGGCTATTTTCTTTATTTTTTAGGATATTTTAACTCTATTTTTGCTCTAATTTTTATTAAAAAATTAGAAAAAATATGCATTAAATTCTTCAAAAATTTTTCTTCATTTTGATATTTAAATTGCTCAATTAAATTAACATCTATTTTTTTATAAATATATTTAATTTTATATTTTTTTAAAATTATTTATTTTTTAATAAAATTTAATAAATTCATGAAATTAGAGTTTTTAAGAAGATGTTAGCACCATAAATTATCAAAAATATCTTCAATAAATATAAAAATATACCACTTATCATTCTCTCCTCAACTTAGCTAGTCATCCTTATTAGATTCTTATAAAATAAAAAAAAATTGGATAACTAAAAAAAATAAAATATTGAATTACCTTCCAACAAGCACTAAATTTAAGATCTTCAACCAGACCAAGCCAAAGTTTAATTGTAGATTAGATCCTTTAATTCAATTAAGTCAACTTGTTCACTATCTCTGATTTCATCCACATAATATTTCAATCATTGACCATTTACTTTGAAGGTATTTTCTTGTTTAGGATTTTTAATTTTAATTGCTCCATGAGGGAATATCTGAGTTATGACATATGGTCCATCCCAATATGAGCAGAGTTTTTTAGAGAATAGTCGCAATCTCGAATTATAAAGCCACACTTTTTGATTAGGTTCAAACATTTTTCATGGAATGCATTTATCATGATAAGCCTTAGTTCGAGCTTTATAAATTCATGAATTCTCATATGCTTTATTGCGTAGCTCTTCTAATTCATTCAATTGTAGTCTCCTATTACTATCTGTATTTTTCATATCAAAATTGAAATGCTTTATAGCCCAAAATGCATGGTCTTCTAGTTCTACCGATAGATGATAGGCTTTTTCAAAAATGAGTTGGTAAGGAGATATTCCTATCAGAGTTCTATATGCAGTGTGGTAGGCCCATAATGCATCGTCTAATCATCCAAACCAATTTTTTTGATCAGGCTTAACCATCTTTTTGAGAATTCATTTGATCTCCCTATTGGAGACTTCCACTTGGTCACTAGTTTGAGGATGGTATGGTGAGGCAACTTTGTGAGTGATTCTGTATTTCTTCATTAAACTTTCAAATGACCTATTCGTGGAGTGTGCACCTCCATCACTTATAATGGCTCTTGGGCAACCAAATTGACTTAAGATATTCTGTTGGATGAATTTGATTACCACCTTGTGATCATTCATTCTGGTTGCCATAGCCTCAACCCATTTAGATACATAATCTACTACAACCAAAATATATTCGTATCCATAGGATGGAGGAAAGGGGTTCATAAAATTGATTCTCCAAACATTAAAAATTTTCACGATGAAGATGGGGGATAGTGGCATCATATTTTTTTTAGAAATATTCTCCATTTGCTGATAGTACAAGTACTCAAGACAAAATTTATGTGCATTCTTAAATAGTGTCGGTTAGTAAAACTCACTTTGTAACACTTTCATGGCTATTCTCTTCCCACTGAAATGTCCCCCACATGCATGAGAGTGACGAAAGATAAGTATACTTTGATACTCACTCTCAGGGACACAACATCGAATTACTTGATCAGGGCAATATTTGAACAATTCGAGTTTCTCCTAATAATAATATTTTGACCTGTGAGAAGAATCGATCTTTCTCCTATTTTGTCCAATGGAGAGGAACTTATCTTGTTGTCAAATAGTTAATGATGTGGGCAAACCATGAGATTTGGTCAGAGAAAGTTGCAAAAAGTTGTTCGTCGAAAATTTTTTTTTTGACCTCATCTGTACCTATCGTATGGTCAACTAAGATTCTAGAAATATAATCAGTGACCATATTTTTGAAATCCTTCTTTTCTCAGACTTTTAGATCAAATTCTTAAAGCAGAAGGATCCATCTGATTAATCATGATTTAGTATCTTTCTTTGAGAGCAGATATTTCAGAGCCACATGATCAAAATACACTAGAACCTTACCCTAATAGATATAAACAAAATTTATCAGGGGTGAATACCTCTGCTAGTAGCTCTTTTTCTATCATGGTGTAGTTTAATTAGGCGTCAGATAGAGTTTTGCTAGAGTAATAGATCACATGTGGCTCCTTGTTGATTCTTTGACCTAAGATAGCCCCTATTGTAAAATCAAAAGCATCACACATGATTTCAAATAGGAAGGACCAATCAGGAGATTTTATTATGGGTGCTATTGTGAGGACTATTCGTAATGTGTGAAAGACTTGTAGACATTCTTCATTAAAGATAAATGACATGTCCTTGACCAGCAGATTGCACAAGGATCTCGATATCTTGCTAAAATCTTTGATGAAATATCTGTAAAATCCAGCATGACCTAGGAAGGATCATATTTATCGAATCGAAGTGGGGCGTGGTGTTAGATGTGTGCCCTAGATGCCAGATTGGCTGACACATTCCTATACAAATCTAAGGGCAAATTTATAATTTTGACTATAAATCAATAAATGGGTTGTTCTTCTATCACATTGTGTACATTGTGTTTGTGAAACATCCTTTGAGTTAGTAGGAATGTCAATTCATATTTTCAAGAGTTGAAAATTTAAGGCATGAATTTACATAACTAACTCATAAACAACTCCTGACCATAGGATCATCATGAGGATGGTGATCGATCTGAAAGGTTGGTGTGCGATCGCTTCTTAGGGTAGATGTGTCTTGAGTCTATGGTGTGGAGACACCAGAGCGAGAGTACAGGTATTCATTGAGAATGAGAGTACTGAGCGTGACCATATCGAGCAGTCATAAGGAAGTCTACTTTCTCATCGATAACTACCTCGATGCTGCAGTTGTGTGTCTAGTTCTTTGACCTGAGGTGCATCGATAGTTTATCTTGAGTATGTTATAGTTTGACTACACCATAACTCAGTCTCCTAGCCATTTAGAACCCTGAGGTGTATGTTGGCTGTAGCATATTCATTATAGGAACTAGGTCGCACCAAGATGGGATCTATCAACCTCGGTAGAAGAGAGGAGTAGTCCTATGGTGATCGAAAGATCGAGTCCTTAAGCCCATGGCCATCGTAGAGTGAAATAATGAAAAAGAGTTTTCCATTAGGGTTTCACATCGGACTCAGATCGATCGATTGATTCATATGACTGATGTTGGGTTTGATGAGTTCACCTTAACCCTAATTCAATCAGGACTCATGATAGAGGAACTCAATCACATAGGTAGCTGTACCGAGAGGTTTGTCTTCAGTTTTGATGGATTGCCACCACATATTGTTGGATGTCACTAGTGGATTATGGGAGCAATTAGAATGATATTGATAATTGATCATTCTAATTGTCTGAATTAGAAGAGTTCTGGTCCATCAAAAAGAGTTTCGATGATGTCGATGATGAGATCACGACATGCCTCATTACTATATGGAATTAAATCTAATTGGGTCACACAAACAAGGGTTAGGGTCTGGATGTCATCAATTGGGCTAACCCAATTGATTTGGATAAGATCCAATTAGGTTCAAGGAAATCGTGCTAGCACATGATTGAGCCTAACTTTCTCCTTGTGTAATCTTTTCTATCTCTACTGAGCCAAATATGATTTGACTCATCCAGAGAACCTAAGAAAAATTTCTCTCAGTCTAAATAAAGCTTGTCCAACTCAAAAAAGATTTATCTTAATTCATGAGATGAATTTAAGACAAGCACCTGCTAATTCCTGTCACCTGCCAATTTCATTTTAGGACATTTGTCAAAAGTTGACATATGGGTCTTAAATTGAAGGCCACTTGGCAAGAGCTTATTGGAGGATTTTTGTGGAGCCAAACTACATCAAATTGGGTGCCATAATTAGATTATGGCACGAGCCCAATTGAATTAAGTGGGCACCCCAAGTGGATAAGATTGGAGAGTCTTGATAAGATTGGACTCTTTGGCGCCAACCTCTCTTTGTCCTTATCTAGTATTGGTGCCAACTTTGAGATAAAGGCTTGGGTTTTTATCTGATGTGATTACATGATATCAAGCAACCAATCCAAATTTTTTTAGAATTTATTGAAATTTTTTGATTGGTTGAATGATGTGGCACTGCACAGCATACAGGGTCTATATAAACCCTTCTGCGCCTAGGGTTTGAAGGTAGAAGTTGTTTTATGCACCAAACCCAATAGCTGCCACCCCTCCCTTCTTCTCCATGTCCTCCCTTCTCTCCTATATTTCCTCTTCACATCCAAGGAGTTGGACGTTCATCTGGTGCAAGGAAAAGGTGTGGTGATGCCTGGAACAGGAAGGCTGTAGGATATCTTTGACAGGCTGCTGCTCCAACTTCAGAAGGAGTTCTGAAGTACTTTCAAATCAGATAGAGATCTAACTTTTGAAGCATAGATTCATGAGGAGAAGATATTCCAGGTCCTATCTGAGTAGATACCGGTAGAGGCCAGGTGCTTGCATGGCTACATCAGAACCTCGAGCTGTGCTGAGATCATCTATAGGGTAATCAGATTACCCTTGAGATATGTCTATACTTCTCATACTTTTAGATTTAATTTTAAATTTTAAATATCAAATAATAAAATTAGATCTAATAAATATTAGATCTAAAATAGCATACGATAAATTTTTAAATTATTCCACCCCAGATTTGATGAAATCTTAAAGATCCTATAAAGGAAAAAGGCGATTTTCCCTTCAACTGGTATCAGAGCCAGGTTTTTGGTTCTATTTTAGATCTAATTTAGATCTGATTTTTTATATTTATTTATTTGATATTTAAAAAATTTTAGATATCACATCAGATGTGATAAGATCTAAAATTGAAATATTTAAAATTAAATTTAAGAAGGTCTAACATGCATGAGATGCATGACCAGACTAGGATTAGTTGAATCCATGAACAGTCTTAAGTTTTATGTTTTAATGAGATTAAAATATGAATTAAATATAATTTATTCTTTATTTTTTTGATGTTATAAGTATTATAATCAGATCAAAAAATTAAAAATAAAATTTTATTTTTTTCATAAAATTGATCTGTTGCATGCCTAGACTAGTTGTAGAATTGTTCCAGTAACTTATCTAGAATAGATTTAATTTTGAATAGTTCAATTTAAATCTTATTTTTTAGATATTATATGTGATGTATCAGATCTGAAAGCATGTTAATTAGATCAATTTTTGATACATGAGATGTATGCAAAGCATGTATTAGTTAGATCTTAAATTGTATATGAGATATGTAAATTTAGATCTAACTAGTTTTGTAGTTAAATTTATATTTTTGATTAAGGTGTTCCTCATGGCTGTCCGGTCATAAGAACGAAGTAAGATTTTAAGACTCTCTCTTTTCAATCAATGGGGTGTTCTTATGACGTGTAGGGGTACTGCGCGTTCATCCTTAATCAGAAATCAAAACTTCTTTTCTGCAAAACCCTAGATCCTGAAATCCTAAGATTTATTTTACATATTTTGTTTATGAACCCAAACTTAATTAATAAATTAAGTTTATGAAATCAATTTGATCTAAAATTAAAAATTTCAGATCTAAGTTATTTTCATAAAATTGGGTTCGGGCTTGGGTAGCTCAATTAGGTTTAGCGGTTGATTAAACCGAATCAAGAGTTGGTTAGGTGGAATCATGAAAGCTAATAATTGACCAGTCTAATAAGATTAAGTCTGGGTCAAGATCGAATCACATTTAGATGTGAGTCGATTAAGTTAAGATCTAATTTGGCTCAGTGGTTAGAGTCTGGATTGTAGGCTAACCCAATTGGTTCTGGTTCGATAATTTGGTGTCTAAGGTAAGCTGGGCAGATGCGATCGATTGATTTTTAATTGGAAGCTACTTGACTCGAATGTATTTTTATCGAGTTAATGGCATATCCCTTCCACCGATCTCACTTATTTGACCATATGTGTCGACCCAGTTCTGATTTGAGGTGGCTAATAATTCGAGCTGACCCATGCCACTGGGTTAGTCATAATTGTTATGACTATGTCAAATCAAGTTTAATGAGACCTAAATCAAATCTCCCTAAGAAAATATTAAGTCCAGATCTTCCACCATTGTGGATGTGTGGGCCCTTCCCGAGGTTGATTGTTCTCAGCTGGTTACAGTGGCTTAGTTGCACCGGGAAGACACAACCATGTCCATTAGGTATTGGATGCTACGAATTAGAGGATAGGTTGGGCTCAATATTTCGGATACGGTGAGAGACCCAATCAAGAATCTAGTTCGTGCAAATGGTGGGTCTGACTTAACTAAGGATTGGAGCAATATTTCAGACATGGTGAGCTTCATGAATTAGAGATCAAGTTTTAGGTGCACTATGATTAGAGAACCATTGGACAAGAGTTGCCCACTCATCGGTTGACCCATCACCAATAATTGTTAGATGAGGTGATGAGCCAGTTGGTGAGACCGCACCACCCACTAGAAATTACTGATCATGGAGATTTTCACATCTCTACCAAGGGAGTGTAGGGATCTGAGAAAATAGTGGGAGCCTAATTTGTTTAAAAATGAAACTCCTAAACAAATTGGTTAAGTCTGATTACAAAATCTAACTAGAAATTTTCGACTCTCTACAGAAGACATGTCTACCTCCAACCCCCTGACCAAAATACTAGACACCCACAGATTGACTGGATCAAATTTCAAGGATTGGTTGAGGAACTACAGAATTATTTTGAGTTTCAAAAAATTGACTCATGTCTTGGACTAGAACCCACCTGCCATGCCAACACGTCCGACTGCTGAACAGAGAGCATCTCTGAAAAAGTGGATGGATGATGATAACAAAGCAAGGTACTATATGTTGGGTGCAATGTCTGATGACTTGCAGCGTCAGCATGAGAACATTTTGACTACCCACCAAATGTTGGCTCACCTGCAAGAGTTATTTGGTGAACAGAGTCACGCGGCCAAGTATCAAGTCTGTCAAAGACTTTTTAAAGCCAAGATGTGTGATGGACAGTCAGTCCAAGATCATTGTTTGACAATGATCAAGGATCTTGAGGAGCTTGAAAAACTCGATATCATCTTAGACAAGGATTTTCAGATTGATGTGATCCTTCAGTCCTTGTCCAATGCATATGTCAGTTCATCATGAACTTTCATATGCATAAGATGCAGTGTACCTTGGCCAAATTAATGAACATGCTGGTTACGGCTGAGCTTTCTATGAAGGGTTCAAAAGGCTCAGTTCTTACTGTGGAGTGAATTTCTTTCAAAAGAAAGTCTTTTGGAAAGAAGAAGAAGTCTGCGAAGAAGCAGAAGATGGATGGAAAGAAGAGGAAGCGAAACTATCCTCAGTACCTGACCACCCTGAAGAACAAGAAGGATGGTCCTTCTGGAGGTATGCTCGTTATAGAATCTAATCTTACGATTTTCTCTGCATCTAGTTGGGTACTTGACTCTAGTTCTAGTCTCATTTGTGCACTTCTATGCGGGGTCTTGAGGATAGCAGGAAGCTGAGGGATGGGGATATGATCCTACGCATCGAAAATGGAGCAAGAGTTGCTACTGTGGTCGTGGAAATCTACCCTCTGTGATTACCGTTAAGATTAGATTTAGTTCTTAGAGACTGTTATTATGTGCCTGCAGCAAGCAGAAATTTGATTTCTGTTTCATGTTTAGCATAACAAGGTTATGTGATTAGCTTTCATAAGAACTATTGTAACATATTTTATAAAAATAATAAAGTTGTAAATGGTTTTCTTATTAATGATCTCTATCAGCTACATATTGATGTATCTGTATTTAATATCGAGCAAAATATGAATGCCATAGGAATTAAAAGGCCTAGAGATAGTCTAAATAATAGGTATCTATGGCACCTAAGGCTAGGTCATATAGCAGAAGACAGGATTAACAAATTAGAGAAATTCGGGCTATTGAGTCCATTGGCTTTCGAGTCATATCCAGTTTGTGAATTATGCCTTCAAGGCAAAATGACCAAACTCTCTTTTGTGGGACATGGGGAAAGGGCCACAGACCTACTTGCCCTAGTACATACAGATGTGTGTAGCCCATTTGATGTGCCAACTAGAAGCAACTATATTTACTTCATTATCTTCACCGATGATATGTCTAGGTACGAATATATGTTTCTAATGAAACACAAGTCTGAAGCTTTTGAAAGGTTTAAAGAATTCAGACATGAGGTAGAAAAACAAACAGGAAAGCCCATTAAGGTTCTTCGATCAGATCGAGGAGGTGAATACCTTAGTTAGAAGTTTCTAGACTATCTTAAGGATAATGGTATAGTCTCTCAATGGACTCCACCTGGAACATCACAACTCAACAAAGTTTCAGAATGGAGAAACCGGACTCTATTAGATATAGTCTGTTCCATGATGAGCTTCACGGATCTCCCTGAATTTTTTTGGGGACATTGTCTCATGACAGCAATTTATGTATTGAATAGGGTTTCCTCTAAAACCATTCCTACCACACCATATGAGATATGGCAAGGTAAGAAGCCAAGTCTGAATCATCTCAGAATTTGGGGTTGTTCGGCTCATGTCAAGAGACAGCAGACGGACAAGTTAGAGTTCAGCTCTTTTAGAGCTCGGTTCATAGGATATCCTAAAGAGTCATTAGGATACTATTTTTATATTTCGAAAGACCACAATGTGATTGTGAGTCGAAATACTATTTTTTTTGAAAAATAGTTTATTCAAGATGGTGGCATCGGGAGAATAATTAAGCTCAAGGAGAATGTCTCCCAAGAGCAATGAGCTAAAGAACCTGAGGAACCAAATCAAACAGAACCAGTCCTAACACAACTTCTTCCACCTCGTAGATTGACTAGGGTTTCTCATCCTCCTGAAAGGTACTTAGGTACCATACAAGAGGATGTAGAGAAAATATTTCTCATGAAAAATGAGGTTCATGGTGATGATCCCAAGACGTATGATGAGGCGATATCAGATATCGACTCTGAAAAATGGTTAGAGGCAATGAGATCAAAAATTGACTCGATGCACTCAAACCAAGTCTGGACCTTGGTAGATCCATCTGATGGTATTGTACCTATGGGTGTAAATGGATCTTTAAGAGAAAGATAGGTGCAGATGAAAATGTGGAGACATTCAAGGCTAGGCTCGTAGCGAAAGGTTATAGTCAGCGCGAAGGTATTGACTATCAGGATACCTTCTCGCCCGTAGCCATACTAAAATCCATCCGTACATTGCTTGCTGTTGCAGCCTATTTCAATTATGAAATATGACAGATGGACGTGAAAAAGACATTCTTAAATGGACATGGAACAGCCACTTGGTTTGACATCCAGTGATGATGATCACAAGGTCTGCAAGCTGCAAAGTTCCATTTATGGACTTAAGTAAGCATCTCAGAGTTGGAATACTCGTTTCAATGATGTGATCAAAATATTTGATTTCATCAAGAATGAGGAGGAATCATGTGTGTTCAAAAAGGTTAGTGAGAGCGTGGTTGTCTTCCTCGTATTGTATGTAGATGACATCCTTCTAATTGGGAATGACATTCTCATGTTGACCTTAGTCAAAGTATGGTTGTCTAAGGAGTTCTCTATGAAAGATCTAGGAGAGGCATCTTTATACTTGGTATTAAGGTCTATAGAGATAGACCAAATAGGATGCTCAGACTTTCACAGAAGATGTACATAGAGGAGGTGCTAAAAAGGTTTAGCATGAAAAATTTCAAAAGAGATTTAGTACCTTTTAGACATGGCATTCATCTCTCCAAGAAGATGTGCCCTAGCACACCTGAAGAGATTGAATGCATGAGCAAGATCCCTTATGCTTCGACAATAGGGAGTCTCATGTATGCCATGCTATGTATACGACCTGATATAGCCCATGCTATGAGTGTCACAAGCAGATATCAGTCGAATTTAGGTGAAGAGCACTGGACTTCTGTGAAATGTATCCTTAAGTACTTGAGAAGGACTAAGGATATGTTTCTAGTCTTTGAGAATGGAGAACTCCAGATTCAGGGATATACAGACTCAGACTTTATGTCTGATATAGATGATCGAAAGTCGACATCTGAGAGTCTATTCATTTGCAATGGTGGTGCAGTCAGCTGGAAGAGTTCCAAGCAGATGGTGATTGCTGATTCCACCATAGAGGCAGAGTACATTGCTGCATCGAAAGCTGTGAAGGAGGCATTCTGGTATAAGAAGTTTGCCACAGAGCTTGGAGTGATATCATCGGATGCCATACCTCTTTACTGCGATAATAATGGCGCCATAGTCCTAGCTAAGGAGCCAAGGTTTCACCAGAAATCCAAGCACATCGAGCGATGATTCCATCTGATCCATGATTATCTCAAAAAAGGTTATGTCGAGGTAAAGAGAGTTGACTCCACAGACAATATGGTAGACCCACTGACAAAGCCATTAGGCTAGCAAAAGATCGAAGCCCACCTTGAGAAATGGGACTTAGATATGTAGCCAATTGGCATTAGGTCAAGTGGGAGTTTGTTAGATGTGTGCCTTAGATGCCAGATTGGCTGACACATTCCTATACAAATCTAAGGGCAAATTTATAATTTTGATTATAAATTAATAAATGGGTTATTCTTCTATCACATTGTGTACATTGTATCTGTGATACATCTTTTGAGTTAGTAGGAATGTCAATTCATATTTTCAAGAGTTAAAAATTTAAGGCATGAATTTATATAACTAACTCATAAACAGCTCCTGACCATAGGATCATCACGAGGATGGTGATTGATCGAAAAGGTTGGTATATGATCGCTTTCTTAAAATAGATGTATCTTGAGTCTACGGTGTGGAGACATCAAAGTGAGAGTATAGGTATTCATTGAGAATGAGAGTACTGAGCGTGACCATATCGAGCAGTCATAAGGAAGTCTACCTTCTCATCGATGACTAGCTCGATGCTGCAGTTGTGTGTCTAGTTCTTTGACCTGAGGTGCATCGACAGTTCACCTTGAGTGTGTTATAGTTTGACTATACCATAACTCAATCTCCTAGCCATTTGAAACTCTGAGGTGTATGTTGGCTGTAGCATATTCATTGTAGGAACTAGGTCGCACCAAGCTCGGAACTATCAACCTCGATAGAAAAGAGGAGTAGTCCTATGGTGATCAAAAGATTGAGTCCTTAAGCTCATGGCCATGACAGAGTGAAATAATGGAAAAGAATTTTCTATTAGGGTTTCACATCAGACTCGGATCGATCGATTGATTCATATGACTGACGTTGGGTTTGACGAGTTCACCTTAACCCTAATTCAGTCGGGACTCATGATAGAAGAATTCAATCACATAGGTAGCTGTACTGAGAGGTTCATCTTCAGTTCTAATGGGTTGCCACCACATACTACTAGGTGTCACTGGTAGATTTTGAGAGCAATTAGAATGATATTGATGATCGATCATTCTAATTGTCTGAATCAGAAGAGTTCTGGTCCATCGAAAGGAGTTTCGACGATGTCGATAATGAGATCACGACATGTCTCATTACCATATGAAATTAAACCTAACTGGGTCACACAAATAAGGGTTAGGGTCTGGATGTCATCAATTGGACTAACCCAATTTATTTGGATAAGATCCAATTAGGTTCAAGAAAATCATGCTAGCACACGATTGAGCCTAACTTTCTCCTCGTGTAATCTTTTCTATCTCTACTGAGCCAAATGTGATTTGACTCATCCAAAAAACCTAGAGAAGGTTTCTCTTAGTCTAAATGAAGCTTGTCCAGCTTAGAAAAGGCTTGTCTTAATTCATGAGATGAATTTAAGACAAGCACCTGCTAATTCCTGTCACCTCAAATTTTATTTTAAGACATTTATCAAAAGTTGACATATGGGTCTTAAATTGAAGGCCACATGGCAAGAGCTTATTGGAGGATTTTTATGGAGCCAAACCACATCAAATTGGGTACCATAATTAGATTATGGTGCGAGCCCAATTGGATTAAGTGGGTGCCCCAAGTGGATAAGGTTGGAGAGTCTTGATAAGATTGGACTCTTTGGCGCCAACCTCTCTTTGTCCTTATCCAGTGTTGGTGCCAACTTTGAGATAGAGACTGGGGTTTTTATTTGATATGATCAAATGACATCAAGCAACCAATCATAATTTTTTCAAAATTTATTAGAATTTTTTGATTGGTTGAATGATGTGACACTGCGTAGCATACAGGATCTATATAAACCCTTCTATGCCTAGGGTTTGAAGGTAGAAGTTGTTTTATGCACCAAACCCAATAGCTGCCACCCCTCCCTTCTTCTCCACATCCTCCCTGCTCTTCTATCTCCCCTCTTCATGTCCAAGGAGTTGGACGTTCATCTGGTGCAAGAAAAAGGTGTGGTGATGCCTGGAATAGGAAGGCTGTAGGACATCTTCGACAGGCTGCTGCTCCAACTTCAGAAGGAGTTCTGAAGCACTTTCAAATCAGATAGAGATCTAATTTTTGGAGCATAGATTTGCAAGGAGAAGACATTCTAGGTCCTACCTGAGTGGATACTGATAGAGGTCAGGCGCTTGCGTGGCTACATCAGAACCTCGGGCTGTGCTGAGATCATCTACAGGGTAATCAGATTATTTTTGAGGTATGTCTATACTTCTCATACTTTTAGATTTAATTTTAGATTTTAAATATCAGATAATAAAATTAGATCTAACATACATTAGATCTGAAATAGCATAGGATAAAATTTTTAAATTATTCTGTCCTAGATTTGATGAAATCTGGAAGATCCTACAAAGAAAAAAGATGGTTTTTCCTTCAGGTGGTAGTTTTGAAATGATCTCGATTTTGACTTTATCTATCTCAATCCCCCTTTTAGAAATAATATGTTCTAATACAATTTTTTTTCGAATCATGAAATGGCTCTTTTTCCAACATAAAACCAAATTTATCTCCGTATAGTGCTTAAGAACTTTGGAGAGGTTATGCAGACAATCTTTAAAGGTGGTTCCAAATATGGAGAAATCATCCATAAAAATTTTGAGATATTTATCCACCATATTCGAGAAAATGGTCAAGATGCACCATTAAAATATAGCGGATGTATTGCAGAGCCCGAATGGCATACGTCGAAAAGTGAAAGTGCCATAGGGGCAAGTGAAGGTGATTTTCTCTTGATCATCCGAGAATATTGGTATCTGATTGTACCCTGAATAACTATCTAAAAAATAGAAAAAATGTTGACCCGCTAGCCATTCTAGGATTTAGTCGATGAAGGATAATGAAAAATGGTCCTTCCTAGTAACGTTGTTTAGTTTTCTATATTCAATGCATACTCGCCAGCTAGATGGTGTGCGAGTGAAAAGCAATTCATCTTCTTCATTCTCCACCATAGTAATACCTAATTTTTTAGATACTACTTAGGTAGGCTGACCCATTTACTGTCAGATATGGGATAGATGATTCTAGCATCTAACCACTTTACCACCTCTTTCTTCACTATTTCTCGTATGTTTGGGTTTAGTCTTCTCATATGTCTCAATGGAGTTTGGCATCTGTCTCGTAATGAATGTGGTGCATACAGATGGAGGGATCAATTCCTTTTAGATCGATAATGGACTAGCTGATAGCCTCTTTATTTTTCTTCAAAACATCAACCAATTGTACTTTCTGATCTGGGGTCAAGTTTGATGCAATGATCACCAGGAGGGTGTCATTGTTGGAAATGTGTCCCAAAAAGCCAATCGTCAAGCTGTTGACGGTTGAGCAACCAAGTATTGTAATTGATTTGTTAATAAATAAAATATATTTGTCATCTTCATCATAAGCTTTCATCTTCTAATGAACTCTATTGTTATGATGAAGTCCTTAGGACTATTTAGATTCGATAAAGAGAGGATTTATCGATTAGTCCTTAAAACTGTTCATGACCAAATGATAGGCTGTTAATAAGGACGACAGCTTCTATCGAGCATAGGTCGCTGTAGGCCATATGGGTTGGTTGTCCTCTTAACCAAAGAGTGTGGAGACACTGGTATGGCATACAGGTGAGATGTAAGGGTACATCATCATTGAACGTGACCAACTCTAGAGTATTCTGCTGTCGAGAATGTCTCTGATGGGATATAGGTATGAGTGTCCCTTAGACTTGAGATCGCCTCAGTGACTTGCAAGCAACTCACTGTGCTTTGGTACTGGACTAACTAAATTTCTAATTCAGAGATGGAAGACTTTTGGGCACAGTCAAGTACTTGTGAAGTCAGAGTGTGATCGAGATGGGATTGACCACTCCAAGAGTTGGAGAAGAATGAGTCGTCGTATTTCAATTTAGCAAAACCTTGGCCAGGGTAATCCATCAGATGGATTTGATATTTTGAAATACAATGTGGACAACCTGATCAGAGTTGACAGTTGAACTCTGGGGTATCCTATGATCATTTTGGTCAAGGGAATGAATTATATGAAAACTATATCCGCATGGGTTCTAAGGATTTTGTTCTACACATTCGACCTATCCGATCGTCGGGTACCATTGCTAGATGGTCACTTCGATTGGTACAGAAATTTATTTTTATGCTACTGGCTTAGGTTCAGACCTATAAGGTCACACACATTAAAGTTCATGATCTGATCGGATGGTTGATCAACGATTAAGAATCATTCTAGGGTTAAATGATCAATACGATTGACATTTAACCCAGTGCAAGTATTGCAGGAGGATCGATTAGCAATTTGATTGTTAATTGGCTTAATTTGATTAAGCAAATGGACTGAAATTAAGTTTAATTAAATATGATTTAATTAGATTTATTTTGAGCTTGATTGGATCAAGTTCAATTGGTTTATTGGATAAGCCAAGTGCAAGAAAAAACTAGTCCTAGTTCAACTAGGACTTGGGTCAATCTAATTTTTAATTTGATTAGAAAATTAAATCAGATTTAAATCTAGTTTAATCTAATTAAATTAGTTTTTTAATTAGGTTAAGACCTATTTTAATTAGGTTGATCTAATTTTGATTTGATTTGGTTTGGAAAACCAAATTAAAACAAGTCATAAGATAGAATCCTAGTAAGACTAGGATTCCACCTGGCGCCACATAAGCCTTCCCCATGCCCTCTCTCTTATTCAACGCCAATCTCCACTTATTTTGTGTGACAAAAGCCCTCTCCTAGGTCTCTCCCATGTTCACAAAAGGTTTCCTCTCTTCTTTCTTACATGGAAGGTGGTTTGGATCAAATCAAAAAGGAATAAGTTTGGATTTCAAATTCTATGAGATAGAGTTTTAGGAATCCAAAACTCTTTCAATTTTGTACCGAATTTATCCAAATTTTTTTTGGAATTTTCATGGATTTTATGGTACACATTATGCACCCTTTTCTAGTAATCCATTCATGAAAATATGGAGGAGGTGCTCAAGAGTTGGGCGCCCCTTAACTTGCCATGTTTGGATAAGCCTTGACTAGGTATTTGACCTAGACAAGGACTCTATCATATCTCTCTGTATAAAATGAGTTTTTTTATAAACTTTTAGGAGAAGATAGAGATTTGAGATACATTTGTGCCATCCAAAAATCAAAGAAAAAAACCTTTGGGTCATGGAGATATAAAAGATGCAAGTTAGGGTGTCTAGAGAGAAAAATGTGAAGAAGAAGAGGGTCTTCTTCTAGGGTTTTTTGTTTTCATATCTTTCCTCCCTCCATCTTGAGTTTCCTAAGAGTGTCTCAGATCTAAAACTCCTCCTTTTACTTTTCATCTTTAGAAGAGTCTAAATCAAGAAGAAGGAGGCACCTGATCAACCATCAAAGAAGGATCAGCGCAGTACTAGCATACTGTGTTGATTTCCTGAAGCAGGACTTCTGATCGAGATTCGTGGGCTCGTGTGGATGACTCCTAGAGGCCGGATGTGTGTGCGGCTTGCAACATCATCCTTAAGCCCGGATCAGCAAGGTTAGAGCATCTAACTTGCAAGGTAATAGATCTGATCTATTGTTTAATACATACATTAGATGTGGTATAGAAACATGTTGATATGATCAACATGTAGTTCATGCTATATTTATATATTTTAATTTTTGATTTAATACTATGAAATAATCATGTAATAAGATCTTAGGTTTAGGGATTCTCTGATTTTAAAAAATAAATTTTGATTTATTTTAGTCTTCCGCTGTATGATCTTGAAAAAGTTTCAAGATCTAACCCTGAAACCCTAGATCTGGTTCCTACAATTGGTATCAGAGCCTAGGTTCTTTATTACATGATTATTTATACATACTTAAATTATTTTTTAAATTAGATCTAATTTATAATCTGATTATTAAATCTAAAATTAAAATTTTAGATCAATCACAAACTGCAAGGTTGTCCTGCTGTAAGGTTTACCCCTTACAGTGCAAAGGTTGTCCTAGTTTGTGTAGATCTATCTTTAATCATAAATTTGTTAGATATGATCTAGATTAAATTTATGATTTAATAAATTTAAAAGATGTTTAAATCTGAAATAAAATCTCTTTGTTAATAATTTTTGTGCAAAGAAATTATTTAAAGTTGAAATTATTTCAATTACATGAACCTGTTTAGATTAGATCTAAAGTAGTTTCATGTTAAATTCACTTGTATCTTGATTATGAATTAAACATGCAATATGGTTGGTAGAATCATATTGTAAAATTATTTTACAAATATGAAAATTATTTTTTGAAAAGCCGAACCCAACCCTCAGCCCAAAACTTAATTGAGAATTAAGAAGTTGTTTGATTAGGTTCTAGGATTGTGAATTGAAGAACCTAAGACACAAATCATAACATATTGGGTTAATGGGTTAGTAGGAATTAGGTCCATTAATTGGGTTAGACCTATGGTTAGATTAAAGATGGACTTAATTAGAGAATTGACTAAATCTAATCAATTGTTGTCTTAGATTAGGTCAAGGATTCTCTAGATCAATTACAATAGTTGTAGTTGGTCAAGTCCATGTCTTTAACAAGAACCAAATGGACTTGATTCTTGGCTAAGCGGTCTAGCACGAACTGTTAGGTTGATCTAATCGAAACTAATTAAATCAGTTGGTGTCTAAGGTAAACTAGACCGGTGGTTTTTAATTGGGAGCCTGTTTACCTGGCCATTTCTGATGGTGTCTAAGGCAAGCTTTGGCAGACCCTCCCACTGATCGAACTTACTTGGCCTCTTGGTGAAATTATATTTTGATCGAATTACTTGACTATTCGAGCTGACCCATGTCAGCTAGGTAAATCAGTGTGACTGATTTAGGTGCTCCTAGACCAGTCCTTTTAATGGTCTCCTTTAAGCTGACTTGGTGAAGCCAGTGGGAGGATCATGATAAGTTGGTTCATCTGACCTCATCCTCTATATTATTTAAATCCTCTAAAATTATTAGGTCCTTAAAATGATAAAGTTATGGAGATAACTGAGTCATTGCCTCCCATTAAGGTGTTTGATAATGAGTCCATTAACTCAATAATCATTGCAGACCTAAAGGCCTGGTGCTTGTTGACTAATGGAATTATCACTCATCATATGACGACTTGGAAGTGTCTCTCTAATGATGGTTAGGTGAGCCAACCAAAGTTGGGCTTAATCATTCGTTGGTTAGATACACCAAGTATGATCATGTTAATGGTTGGACCTAACTGGATCCTTACAGTGGAGGCCAAAGCCTACTGATTAGGTTTCTAAGGTAAAATTAATATTACTAGAAATTATTTAGAGAAACAATTGGTTATGAACCTACCCTTAGATGTACATGGGTTGGCCAACCAAAGTTGGGCTTATGTGCAGTCTAAGTGGATTCTAGTACCCACTAAGGAATTAGGGTAATTCCTTGAATTGGAGGTAGAGGCTACCAATTCGAATAAAATAGTGGAAGAAACTTTTTGATTAAAGTCCAAATCTTTAGGTTTAATGAATCAATTACTAATTAGGTTATGGTTCTCCGTTGTGCAAATATAGCCACTTTCCTATCGCTCCGATCATTGTTGGACAATGATAAGTTGGTGGGACCCAACTTCGGTAGCTGGTACCAAAAGTTAAAGATAGTCCTGGAGCATGAACGGATTCTATATGTGATAATGGATCCTGCACCTGAGGAGCCAACTGCCAATGCACGTGGAACAGTCAGAGACACTTACCAGAAGTGGCTCAGTGATCGAACCACGGTGCGCTGTATCATGCTGGCTATCATGAGCGACGAGTTCAGTCGCAGATTCGAGATGACTCAGCCAAAGGACATGCTTCAAGTATTGGAGGATGCTTTTGGCACACCCGATGACGTAGAGAGGCATAAGACTAGTTGTGCCATCTTCAATGCCAAAATACGGGATGGTGCCTCTGTCACTGATCATGTATTGTACATGATCGTGCTGATGGAAAGATTGAGCAAGCTCGGCTTTCCTTTGCATGAGCAACTTGGGAAAGATGCAATACTGAACTCATTGCCCAAGTCTTATCTCCCATTCCTCACTCATTATAGAATGACAAAGCCTGAAAAGAACTACCACGGGTTACTGGGGTTGCTTCAGAACTTTGAGAAGGATCACCAACTTTACAAGGAGTCAGTGAACTTAGTGGGAGGTTCGTCTTCTGGTTCTCGACCTTTTGAGAAAGGGAAAAAGAATAAGAAGAAAAAAGTGAAGAAGGTGCAAGTTCAGGCTGGGACATCTGTGCAGAGCCAGATCAAAAAGATCAAGCCTGATAAGAGTCTATTCTACTGGCAAGTATGCTAGATTAGATAGTGTGTCAGATATCTATTTATGGCATTGGAGGCTAGGTCATATAAACAAGAACAGAATAAACAGGTTGACTCAAGAGGGAATCTTCGAAGTCAGTGATTGTGAATCACTTCCAACCTGTGAGTCCTGTCTTCTTGGTAAAATGACCAAGTCACCTTTTACTGAAAAAGGTCAGAGAGCTACTGAGCTCTTGGGCCTAGTACATACTGATGTATGCGGGCCCATGAGCTCCAGTGCTAAAGGTGGATATTTCTACTTCATAACTTTCATGGATGACCTATCCTTACATGGATATGTCTATTTGATGAAACATAAGTCGGATTCATTTGAAATGTTCAAACAATTTTGAAGTGAAGTAGAAAAACAAACTGGGAAGAGTATTAAAACTCTTCAATTTGATCGAGGAGGAGAATACCTTTTCAGTGAGTTTCTCACATATCTAGGAGAGAATGGGATTCTCTCCTAATGGACTCCTCCAGAAACACCACAGCATAATGGTGTGTCTGAAAGGAGGAATCAGACTCTGTTAGACATGGTCCGATCCATGATGGGTTTTGCTAGCTTGCCGATATCCTTCTGGGGATATACACTCGAATCAGCCTGTTATCTATTAAATAGGGTTCCAAGTAATTCTATAATTAAGACTCCATATGAGATATGGACGGGACGTAAGCCAGCACTTTCACACCTTAGGGTCTGGGGGTGCCCGACCTATGTCAAACGATTAGTCAAAGACAAACTTGGACCTAGGTCTGACAAATGCTCATTCATAGGGTACCCCAAAGAGACAAAAGGATATTTTTTCTACCATGCTGATGAACAAAAGGTATTCGTCAGCCTTAAGGCAATCTTTTTAGAAAAGGAGTTCCTTGGTGAAGGAACCATTGCCTCTAAGGTTGAACTTGATGAAGTTCAACAGGTAGAAGGACCGACACCAATAGCTGAACCTGAGTTGGATATGATTAGATCAAATCCGGAGCCCAATGTACCTACACCATTAAGGCGATCCAGTAGAGTACCGCGTCAGCCGGACAGATACTACAGTTTCTTGGTCCGAGACGGTGATCCCATCAAACTTGATGAGAATAATAAGGATCCGATCACCTATATGGATGCAATGCAGAGATCTGATTCTGAGAAATAGCTTGAAGCCATGAAATCCAAAATGAAGTCCATGAAGGTCAACGATGTATGGACATTGGTTGACCCACCTGAAGGGGTTAAACCCATTGGGTGTAAATGGGTCTTCAAAAGGAAGAGGGGCGCAGACGAAAAGGTGGAGATCTATAAAGCCCGTCTGGTCGCGAAGGGGTATCGTCAACGTTATGGTATTGACTATGATGAGATATTTTCTCCTATGGCAATGCTCAAATCCATTCAGATAATGCTTGCAATAGCTGCCCATCTGGATTATGAGATCTGGCAGATGGATGTAAAGATAGCTTTCCTGAATGGAGAGCTGACCGAAGAGGTGTATATGATACAACCTGAGGGGTTTACATCCATAGATGAGTCCAAGGTGTGCAAGCTTCAGAGATCCATTTATGGATTGAAGTAAGCTTCTCGGAGTTGGAACATACATTTTGATAAGGTGATCAAAATATATGGCTTCATTAAGAATGGAGAAGAGCCCTGCATCTATAAATGGGCAAATGGTCTAGTTGTGGTATTCCTTGTCTTGTACGTGGATGACATTCTCTTAATCGGGAATGACATCCCCGCACTACAGGGAATAAATGTTTGGTTGTCATCACAGTTCTCCATGAAGGACTTGGGTGAAGCATCCTACATCCTAGGTATGAAGATCTATAAGGATAGATCTAAAAGGATGCTTGGGTTATCTCAGTCCATCTACATAGACACTATGCTGAAGAGGTTCAGCATGAAGAATTCCAAGAAGGGCTATCTACAGATAAGCCATGGAATTTCTCTCTCTAAGAAGGATTGTCCGACAACTCCTGAAGAGAGAGAGCGTATAAGTAGAGTCCCATATGCTTCAGCCGTGGGATCTATCATGTACGCCATGATATGTACAAGATCAGATGTGGCATACTCACTAGGAGTAGTGAGTAGATACCAATTTGATCCTGGAGAAAATCACTGGAAAGTGGTTAAAGCCATCCTTAAGTATTTGAGAAATACTAAGGACCAATGGTTGGTTTATGGCGAGTCAGATCTGAAACTTGTGGGGTTCACAGACTCCAGCTTCCAATCTGACCATGATGACAGTAGGAGCGTGTTGGGTTATATATTTACTCTGAATGGTGGAGCCATCTGCTGGAAGAGTTTCAAGCAGCATACTGTGGCAGACTCTATTTGTGAAGTGGAGTACATCGCAGCATCGGATGTCGCGAAGAAAGCTGTGTGGCTGAGGAAATTCATCAATGAGCTCAGAGTAGCACCCTCCCTCGATGGTCCGATCCTGCTCTACTGTGACAGCACTGGTGCCATAGCTCAGGCAAAGGAACCCAAAGCACATCAGCGGACGAAGCACATCTTGCACCGCTTCCACCTGATCTGGGAGATCGTGGATCGAGGTGACGTCGACCTTCAGAAGATCGACGGAAAGGAGAACCTAGCCGACCCCTTTACTAAAGCCCTGGAGATAAAGGAGTTCGACAACCACAAGTCGAAGATGGGTATTAGATACTGTGTCGAGTGGCTTTAGGACAAGTGGGAGTTGTTGGGAAATATGTCTCAAAAAGCCAATCGTCAAGCTATTGACGGTTGAGCAACCAAGTATTATAATTGATTTGTTAATAAATAAAATATATTTGGCATCTTCATCATAAGCTTTCATCTTCTAATGAACTCCATTGTTATGATGAAGTCCTTAGGACTATTTAGATTCGATAAAGAGAGGATTTATCGATTAGTCCTTAAAACTGTTCACGACCAAATGATAGGCTGTTAATAAGGACGACAGCTTCTATCGAGCATAGGTCGCTGTAGGCCATATGGGTTGGTTGTCCTCTTAACCAAAGAGTGTGGAGACATTGGTATGGCATACAGATGAGATGTAAGGGTACATCATCATTGAACGTGACCAACTCTAGAGTATTCTGCTGTCGAGAATGTCTTTGATGGGATATAGGTATAAGTGTCCCTTAGACTTGAGATCGCCTCAGTGACTTGCAAGCAACTCACTGTGCTTTGGTACTAGACTAACTGAATTTCTAATTCAGAGATGGAAGGCTTCTAGGTACAGTCAAGTACTTGCGAAGTCAGAGTGTGATCGAGATGGAATTAATCACTCCAAGAGTTGGAGAAGAATGAGTCGCTGTATTTCAATTTAGCAAAACCTTGGCCAGGGTAATCCATCAGATGGATTTGATATTTTGAAATACAATGTGGACAACCTGATCAGTGTTGACATTTGAACTCTGAGGTGTCCTATGATCATTTTGGTCAAGGGGATAAATTATATGAAAACTAGATCCGCATGGGTTCTAAGGATGTTGTTCTACACATTCGACCTATCCGATCGTCGGGTACCATTGCTAGATGGTCACTTCGATTGGTATAGAAATTTATTTCTATACTACCGACTTAGGTTCAGACCTATGAGGTCACACATATTAGAGTTCATGATCCGATCGGATGGTTGATCAACGATTAAAAATCGTTCTAGGGTTAAATGATCAATACGATTGACATTTAACCCAATGCAAGTATTGCAGGAGGATCGATTAGCAATTCGATTGCTAATTAGCTTGATTTGATTAAGCCAATGGGCTGAGATTAATTCTAATTAAAAATGATTTAATTAGATTTATTTTGGGCTTGATTGGATCAAGTCTAATTGGTTTATTGGATAAGCCAAGTGCAAGGAAAAACTAGTCCTAGTTCAACTAGGACTTGGGTCAATCTAATTTCTAATTTGATTAGAAAATTAAATCAGATTTAAATCTAATTTAATCTGATTAAATTAAATTTTTAATTGGGTTAAGACCTATTTTAATTAGGTTGATCTAATTTTGATTTGATTTGGTTTGGGAAACCAAATTAAAACATGTCATAAGATAGAATCCTAGTAAGACTAGGATTCCACCTTGCGCCACATAAGCCTTCCCCATGCCCTCTCTCTTATTCAACACCAATCTCCACTTATTTTGTGTGACAAAAGCCCTCTCCCAGGTCTCTCCCATGTTCACAAAAGGTTTCCTCTCTTCTTTCTTGCATGGAAGGTGGTTTGGATCAAATCAAAAAGGAATAAGTTTGGATTTCAAATTCTATGAGATAGAGTTTTAGAAATCCAAAACTCTTTCAATTTTGCATCGAATTTATCCAAATTTTTTTTGAAATTTTTGTGGCTTTTAGGGTACATATTTTGCACCCTTTTTTAATGATCCATACATAAAAATATGGAGGAGGTGCTCAAGAGTTGGGCGCCCCTTAACTTGCCATGTTTGGATAAGCCTTGACTAGGTATTTGATCTAGACAAGGACTCTATCATATCTCTCTGTATAAAATGAGTTTCTTCATGAAATTTTAGGAGAAGATAGAGATTTGAGAGACCTTTGTTTCATCCAAAAATCAGAGAGAAAGACCTTTGGGTCGTGGGGATATAAAAGATGCAAGTTAGGGTGTCTAAAGAGAAAAACGTGAAGAAGAAGAGGGTCTTCTTCTAGGGTTTTTTGTTTTCATATCTTTCCTCCCTCCATCTTGAGTTTTCTGAGAGCGTCTCAGATCTGAAACTCCTCCTTTTACTTTCCATCTTTGAAAGAGTCCAAATCAAGAAGGAGGCACCTGATCAACCATCAAAGAAGGATCAGTGCAGTACTAGCATACTGTGCTGATTTCCTGAAGCAGGACTTCTGATCGAGATTCGTGGGCTCGTGTGGATGACTCCTAGAGGCCGGATATGTGTGCGGCTTGCAACATCAATCCTTAAGCCTGGATCAGCGAGGTTAGAGCATCTAACTTGCAAGGTAATAGATCTGATCTATTGTTTAATACATACATTAGATGTGGTATAGAAACATGTTGATATGATCAACATGTAGTTCATGCTATATTTATATATTTTAATTTTTGATTTAATGCTATGTAATAATCATATAATAAGATCTTAGATCTAGGGATTCTCTAATTTTAGAAAATAAATTTTGATTTATTTTAGTCTTCCACTGTATGATCTTGAAAAAGTTTCAAGATCTAACCCTGAAACCCTAGATCTGGTTCCTACAGTCATTAGATCCTAGGAATGCATACTTGAGTGTGGCCAGAAGTAGCTTTAATTCTAGTACAAATGGTGATTCTAATGATGGGGCTGTGGCTTTAATTCTAGTACAAATGGTGATTCTAATGATGGGGCTGCGGGTGTATTGCTAATGTGGGCAATGACTCATACTTGATTGTCCAAGGGAGAGTAGTTTCAGCATTTGATGTATCAACTAGCATATTTACTTTTTCGTTATCTCCCTTCATATCACAGTCATCTACTCCAAAGTGCGTCAAATGGGTGTCTCGAGAATCATGTGCAAAAATCATTGATGTTGCTTTCTCTATGATATCCTCAAATGTATCTATCTCGAAGCAACTATCAGTTGATGGTCCCTAGGATGCACTAAACACATTCATTCTCAGTTTCTTATTCTCAAATGATACGTCCATGACTCCTGTTTTACAATTGATGCATGCGTTTGCCATAGCAAGGAAGGGTCTGCCTAAGATAATGAAAATTTGCCTTGGATTGCCACTCAGATCCATATCAAGGACTAGAAAATCAACTAAAAAATAGAACTTATCTACCTTGATCAAAACATACTCGATTATCCCGCATGGTGTCTTAATTGATCTATCATCTAACTATAAAGTGACTGACATGGGTTTCAATTTTTTGAACCAAAAAAGTTCATAAACTGAGCTAGGTAAAAGGTTCACACTGCCTCCTAGGTCCAAGAGAGCTTGTTCAATATGAAAGTTCGCTATAATACACGAAATGGTAGTGTACCTACATCTTTAAACTTTGGAGGGGTAGCATGCTAGAATACAGAGCTAGCTTGTTTAGTGAAGCATACTTTCTTTGGAAGTTGTGATCGGGATTTACATTTTTGGGTGCATAATTCTTTCAAAAATTTTGCATAAGCTGGGACCTGTTTGATTGCGTCTAAAAGAGAGATATTAATTTGGACTTGCTTAAATAATTGCAACATCTCATTGAGTCTTCTTCTCTTCTTATCCACAGGATTAGGGACTTTTAGGGCACTCAAAAATTGAGCTTTAGGCAAGTAAAGTGATTTCCATGCAGTTGGTCCATTCTCTATTTTTGGGTCCTCCTTGTTCTTGGGTGATTCGGACTTAGTCAGAGGTCTTGGGTTGGTCTCATTGGTTTTACTCATGTGTTCAATGACCTTCCCACTTTTGAGAGTCATGATTGATTTGGCATGTTCAGAAAAGATTTTTGAAGCATTAAAGGTCTCAACCATGAATTGCCCTCTCAGATTGCTCTCAAGTTGGCTAGGTAATTTTCCTCCTTCCCTCCTACTGAATGCGGTTGCTAGTTGACCTATTTAGATCTCTAGCTTAGCAATGGATTGCGTGTAGGAGTTAAGGGTCTGGGTGTTGACTTCTAATCGTTCTAGCACTTTTATAATCTTCTCCTCAAAAGCTGAGTTGTGACCAGTGGTAGATGGTTGAGGAGTATTTTAGAACTGATGGTATAGTCCATGCCTATATGTCAGATCCTGATAGTTGGGTCTAGGTATAGTAGGGCCAACCACTGGCTGTGGTCTCCAGAAAAAATTTGGATAGTTTCTCCAGTTAGGATTATAAGTGTTCGAGTATGGATCATTTCCTGGTCTACGAGCTTGTTGGGTTTGAGCTTGCTGGACCTGCTCGTGCACAAACTCAGAAAATTGAGGTGCAGTTGGGCATTCACTAACAACATGGGTCGGGCTTGCACACAATGTACAAACATCTTGGATTGAGTTAGATAGAATTGGAGAGTGTCCAGTATTCATAAGATAGTTTAATTTTTGGGACAACTCATCTACCTTACTTTGGATATCCATAATATTTTTAATCTGATAGATTCCTCCTCTTTTTTGTTGAGATATGAGTTGTTCTCTAGAAATGGCAGACATGTGATGCAGGGAGTTCTCACTAAGTATTTCAAAGAGCTGCCAAGCCTCATCCTCACTTTTTAGCATGAATATCCCACCACATGATGCATTGATCATTTATCGGTGTTTCTCTGATAGACCATTGTAGAAACACTGACAAGTTGCCATTTGAGGACAGTATGGTGGGGGCATTTATGAATAAGGTCCCTAACCTTTCTCATGTCTCATGAAAAAGTTCACCATCCAATTGGAAAAAAACTAGTGATGGTTTTCCTAATTTGATTTATTTTTTCAATTGAAAAGTATTTCTTGAGGAACTCTTTCTGAAGATGGTCCCAGGTTGAAATGGTTATGGAATCTAGGGAGTTTAATCAATGCTTAACTTTGTCCTTAAGTGAAAAAAAAGCAGTTTCAACCTGAGGGCATCATCGAAGAAGTTTTGGATTTTTACTGTAGAGCAAACCTCAAAAAATTCATCCAAGTGTTTGTACGGATCCTCATTCGTCAGTCCATTGAATGATGGTAGCATTTGAATAATACTGGATTTGATTTCATATTGTGCCACCTCTACAGGAGGAGGCTGGATACATGATGAGTAGGTGTAAGATGAGGGAGTAAAATACTCCCTTAATTGTCGTGGTGGGTCAGTCTCCTATTTTGGATCCATGGTTTTGATTTGGTTTGTTCGAATCATTTTTTCTAGCTCTAGATCTAATGGATGTAAATCATATTGTAATGATTGATGTCCTAGTATGCATCCAAAAGATCTCACTGAGTTTTAATTTCAATATTTTTTTTAAAAAAAAGTAGATGAGAAAAGGAGGGAGAGAGAAAAGAATTCTAAAGAAGAGAACCTAAGGAGTTCTAAGACTAAGAAGAGAGAGAAGAATTAATTAGGTTTGATATTTTTAGTTAACAAATAAGTGGTTCAATCAATTCTGACTATGGATTATCCTTGATCTAGATAGCTCCTAACTGTCAAGGTCTCCTTCAAGCACTCCAAGTAGCAGACTAGCTGCTCAACTGGTCAGATAAGTGTAAGATTGGTGGGGGTCCTCCCGTTGCTTTTCTTAGACACCAACTGCGTTGGCTAGGTAAGAGATTGGAACCAATTAATGAACTACCTTCTTACAGGATGTAATCTCTGAACCACTTTTCTAGACGTCAGTTAAACTGACTAACCTTAATTCAATCCAACTTTTAGGGTTCTTTGTCCTACTGAGCTTGGAGATCCTTAGGGGTCAATGTCTAATCAATTTTAAATTAGAGGTTTAGGTCAATACAATTGTAAGATGGTGGTTTGTGGGCCAAAGAAGGGTGATGAAATTCTCACCTTATGTTGATTAAGATTTTATCCTTAAGATTTTTTATGAAAATATATAATACAAAAAAAAAGGTGTCCCAATATGTTAAGTAGCTTTTAAGATTTAATTAACTTATTTATATTAGTCAAGTATTATGTGGTGTCTTTGTATTTTTTTATATTATGTTATCTTTAAGCAAGAAGGAATAAGAGGTAAATTTTAAATTAGGTTAATTAGGTATGAGAAGATCTAGTGAATCTAACTAAATGAAAAGTAAATAATGCTAAAAATAAAAGACAAGTAGGTAATCTATAAATAAAGTAACAAATTAAATATACTTTTAAGGCAATAAATTATTTTAAGCTATAGAAAATAGTAAATCACTAGGTTATAAAATGTAATTTTTTTTTTAATGCATGTAAATAAAGAAAAATAGATATAAAGTAGTAAATCTACTATATATGAAAAGAAATATGAGGTAAAAATTAAAAAAAAATAAATAGAAGGTAATCAAGTAATTTAAGTAAATTAACTAACAATAAAAGGTAAATTACTAATAAGCAAAGTAAAGTATGAAAAGCAAGATGCAAGAGAAGAAAATAATCAATTAGAAATATAAAGCAGTAAAGCATATAAGGCAGTCAAGCAATCTAAAATAAGAAATAAAAATCTAAAAAATAGTAAAATATTTTTTTATAGATTTTTTTTAATTCTTTTTCAAAACAATCACATCAAGATCTCCAGTAACGACATCAAAATTTGATGCGTGTCATAGCACATCAAAATTAACCCTACTCACTACTATGTCGATAGGATGAGTCAGGATCGTATTGCAGGGATCTTAGTCGATTATTTTAAAAATATAAATAAAAAAATAATAGATTATAAGAAACTAAGAAAGAAATAAAGAGATTGTAATAAAAATATTTTTTATTGATTAAATAAAAAAATATACAATGAAAAAGAAATAAAAGTTCAATACAAGAACAACGAAACTAAGTTGATCTTCTAGCTGCACTTGATAGTGGATACATCTCCTTAAATCCTTCATCTTCCTCCGTGCAGACAGCGGCATGATGGTTGGAAGGCTTGGTCTAGAAACTTCAAGAAAGAAAGATAGATAGAAGAGGATATATAGAAGAGAAAGGATAGCAGCACTAGGATTAGGACCTTCCTAGATTTTTTGAGATGTAGAAAAGAGATCTATGGAGGAATATGGTGTCGTGCTAGGGTTAGTACCTCTCTTAAACTTATGGAGAAGAGAGAGAGATGGGGGTAGTAGCTTGGAGAGAAACTTAGGTGTTGGCTTGCTTGGAGAAGATGGAGGCCCTAGGGTTCTATTTATAGAGTGGGAAGGCTAGGGTTTCATGAAAAGAGAGGTGGAAGCATGAATAAAGATCCTTAGATCAAGTTTTTTGCTTCTCCTCTGTTGATCAATAAGTCATGTTCACACTTGATCTTCATTTAGAGTGATCTTTTAATCTGAACCCTTGATATTTAAGTCGCGTTCACACTAGAATGGGAGCTAGTTGTCTGGTTCACTCAATCTGATCCGATTTGAATCTAATTTAAATCGTATGAACCCAAACTCTCCATCACCTATAAAATAGACTAGAGAGCATCAAATTTTAATAAAATAATATCAATTATTATAATATTTAGTACCTCTAGCGGCTTAAATTAAGTATTCATCAGATTATCTTGATCAAAATTTTGTTAAATTGAAATACACTGATGTATTAACTTCTACTTATTCAGAGGGATCAATCCCATCTTGACTCATGCACCGGCTTGATAAGTACTTGACTACATCCAAAAAATTTTTATCGCTGAATTAGAAATTCAGATTGTCTGACATCAAAGTATAGTGAGTTGCTTACAAGTCACTATAGTGATCTCAGATTGGAGGGACACTTATATCCATACCCTTCATGAGCTACTCTTGACAGTAGAGTACTCGACAAACGATCACGTTCGGTGTGAATATACTCCTACATTCCACCTGCATGCCATACCAATATCTCCACACTCCTAGGTTAAGAGGATAACCAACTGATATGACACACAACGATCTATACTTGATATTGCTATCATCATATTAATAGCATATCATTTGGTCGTGAACATATTTTAAAGACTAAACAATAAATTCTCTTTTATCGATTAATTATAGTCTTAAGGACTTCATCACAATATATAAGTTCAAATAAGATGGACAAAATATAATAAAAAAGTCAAATATCTTTTGTTGATGTAAATTCATATACAATTTACAAATGTGAGCACAATCATCAACAGACTGACGATTGACTCTGGTATAGGTCGTGCATAGGAATTTTGAGCAGCTAATTTAGCCTTGCTTGTTTCCTCACGCACTTTTTTCATTTCTTGATTTGAGACTATTGAAGGTGTTATAACATTCTGACTTGATGCCTTGCCTCGATCATTTCTTCTTTGGATTTGGTTAGAATAAGTAACTCCAAGGGGTGCCCGCTCCACTGTGGAGGCTCTTGTGATAGTATGGGATAGTTGCTCCTCGATACACCTAGCAATATGGATACATCATGCATCCTAATAATAGGTTGCAGTTGCACCCAATCTTGGATGGATTGTCAGAGTCTAGTAATAAAATAAGCAACCTTCTAGGACTCGATCTCATGTAATTGATTGCAGGCATAAAGTCATCGGAACTCCGAAGCATACTCACCCATAGAACGACTTCCTTGTCAACAATTATGATATTATTGGTGTAGAAACTGATCATAATCTAGCGGAAGGAACTTAGCCTTGAACATCCTTCGTATCTTTGCTCAAGTTGCAACTAATGGTTTGAGCAAATGACATCGAGTGCAACGAACGTCTTCCTACTAGGCTATTGCACCGTCTCGAAATTTGTATGCAACAAGTCTCTCCTTTTGCTCCTCAAGTATGCTGACATACTCAAAGAAGTTTGCCACCTCATAAAGTCATTGCAACACTTCCACAAAGAGATATAGCCACTAAATGAAAGAATTTTGTTCTTCATATGGCTCCCTCTAAATAAGTTCTTATGACCATACTAGGATATTTCTTCTAGCAGATCATCTTCATCACTACATTCTATCATATCCATAGGAAATGGGTGATAGATACCTTGGATTAGGATATGATCTCCTCTACATATATCTCAACAATCCATCCTTAGGTTTAGGTTTTGATGGCCCTAACCCCTAAGATGAACATCAACACCTTGATGTTGGTTGGTGTAGGTCTCCTCTTAGTGGTGGGGGTGACCCGCCATTTGATGCAAATTTTGTACTTCTGCCTCCACCTTTTCTAGATGGTGGTTGATCATATCAAACCTATTTGATAGCTCTTGAAGTGCTGCCATCACATCAGCCAAATAAAGGGCCTTGGGGTGATAGCCCGTGAGGTTGTTCTCGCTTGTAGCAGTGCTGGGGGCCATGGATCGAATGTTGAGGAAGACTCGAGGCTTTGATATCACTTGATGCAGCTTGAAATGCAAAAAAGATAACCTGAAGCACCTGTCGGGGCTCTCGAATAACTCGAGAAGAGAATAAATATCGAAGCTATAAAAATCTCTAAGATAATTGAGAATAGAAAAAGGTGATTTAATTCATTGATGCCAAAGACTCTCAAAGAGTTACAATTTATTGGCACAATGACTTGTGCTTGAAGAAAAAGAAAAGACAAGTATGAAAACTCTTAGCTAGCTTTTCTTGAAAAAAAATCTAAGTATAGAAATTAAATATTGGTCAAATAATTTGGTCAATCTCTAATTGACATTTTTTATATATAAAAGATTAGGTGGGTATCTTTCATATATAAAAGATCAGGTGGGTATCTTTCATATATAAAAGATCTTACATCAATATGATCATCTCTACCCATGCCTCCACCTGTGCCTACACCTATGCCTCCATCTGTGCTTGCAGCTGCTCCTCAATTCATGTTCGTACCTACTGCTTAATTCGTGCCTCCATTCGAGCCTCGAGCATACTAATATCTGTATTGCTAGAGTTTTCTCTAGCATCTTGAGTGTATCAATGTACATCAGATAACTAAGTGAGGGTGACTCCAACTCTATAATACCTCACTCGATCATAATGATCCTGTCCCAGCAGCTCTGTCATCACCTGAGCCTCAACATGACTGGCCTCCATAGATGCTGAGGACTCGCTGACACGCTCTGTAATAAGAGATGAAGCTCTCTCCTATATTCAAAAAAATATATATATTTATTTTATACTTAAAATAAAACTATATATCATTGCATTAAATATTTATTAATACATATAAATATATCTCTCAACTCATTACTAACAAAATGACCATCTCAATGAATATGAGTCATCCTATAGAACTCCACTTGATCAAACTCCATCCCATGCTCATCCATCTACAAAAAATATAAATTTTAATTGATAAATTCTAATAGTTTCAATAAAATCTATAAGTATCATGATATATGATATGTGATACAATATACATAATATCACTAAGAAGCATGAGGATCATATATATATGTAGCAAATTAGTCTAAAAAAATTTGTAATATGCTAAAGATTAATAAAGTCCTTGGCAATTACCAAGGTTCTCAAAGCTAATTCATGATCTATTAATCATCAAGAGCATTGTTCCAGAACCAAACGAAGAAACATATATCATAATATCATGCCAGAAGTAATCCCAGGATATCATTAAGGAAATAGCAGAAATGAATCAGTTGGATTTTGATTCTTTTATACTACTTGTTACGAATGGAAGTGGTTTCAGGTCGGAAGTGCTGGAGCATGAAGAAGCCTGACGAGCCAACGATGGCCGAACCTATAAGAAAAATCTCCATTAGAGGTGGCTTCGGCAGGAACCATTCAATACTCAAGTCAGATTTCTCACAACAGAAGGGAAGAGCAAGTCATTTTGAGAGGGAGAGGAGGCATATCTTTTTGTCCCCATTTTACCTTTAGTTATACAAAGAGCCTCAAGCCATGGGAGAACATGAATAGTCAAAGATATTTTCTCCCATAATATTCTCATGAATTGTGCCTAGTAGTATTACCTCATGGCACATGAGGAGCCACCCATATTTATGGCATAGGCAGATAAGTGGTGGCTGGATGGCATGGAGAGCTTACTCCACTCATGATTATCCCTATTTATTAATGGGGTGATGTGATGGGCAATAAAAAGACCTCATGGGGGCTAATTGTTGAGAAATATATCTCAAAGCCAGTCGTCAGCCTATTGATAATTGTGCTGATTTTTATAAATATATATGATTTTTTATTAATAAAAGTTATTTGATTTTTTTATCATATTTTGTTCATATTATTTGAACTCCTGTATTGTGATGAAATCTTTAGGACTATATTTAATCGACAAACGAGAATTTGTCACTTAGTCTTTAAAATGTGTTCGCGACTGAATGATATACTGTTAATAGGACGAAAGCAATATCGAGTATAGGTCATTGTGTGCCATATAAATTGATTATCCTCTTAACCAAAGAGTGTGAAGATACTAGTATGGCATGAAGGTAGAATGCAGGAGTACATTTACACCAAACATGACCATTTGCCTAGCACTTTGCTGTCAAGAATGGCTCGTGAAGGGTATGGGTATAAGTGTCCCTCTGACCTGAGATCACCACGATGACTTGTAAGCAACTCACTGTACTTTAGTGCTAGACCATCTGAATTTTTAATTTAGTGATGGAAGATTACTGGATACAGTCAAGTACTTATCAAGTCAGTACGTGAGTCAAGATGGAATTGACCCCTCTGAATTAGTAGGAGATATGCATCAGTATATTTTAATTTAGTAAAATTTTATCCAAGATAACCTATATGATGGATTTAAAAGGTTGAAATAGAATATGGTCGACTATATTAGGGTTGACAGTCAAATCCTAGATCACTTTGAGCATTAGCATCAAAGGAATGAATTATATAGTAACCATACGCCAGTAGATTCTAGAATATTGTTTTGCAATCTTTCGACCTATCCAGACGTCGGGTCCCATTGCTAGATGGTTACATCATTTAGTATATAAAATTATTCTTATGCTACCAGCTTAAGTTTGAACCTATGAGGTCACACACATTAGAAGATACGATCTAATCTGATGGCTAAAGAGTCCAATTGGATTGTGATCCTGGTGAAGAGTCTCACTGCACTAAGATTCTGAAGGAGAGTCTCATTGGACTGGGACTCTACTATTAATAGAGAATTAATTAGCAATTAGATTACTAATTGACTCAATTTGATTAAACAAAGAGCTTTGGATCAAGTCTAATTGAATTAGATATAGTTTGACTTAGTTTGGATTTGATTTGATCAAGCCTAATTGCAAGAAAAATTTAATCCTGATTTGATCAGGACTTGAGCTCAGCTAATTCCTAATTGGGTTAGGAATTTATTAAAATGATTAGGCTCATAATTAGATTAGATTCATTTCTATCATTGAGTTCAAGCCAAATTTGATTTGACTTAGAATCAAATTAAAAATGAAGAGTCCTAGTCGATAGGGACTCTATCCTTATCTCTTGTGCCACCCTTGGACCCATGCCTCTATTCTCAATGCCAAAATAGTTTTGGCATGAGAGTTTTGGTGTGAAGAGATAGGGCCCAGTAAGGGTGGGCAGTAAAGCATGATGAGTCATGATCTTATCTTCTACCTAATTTGAATTCGATCTGAATTAGAGATAAGGAGATAAAAAAGAAAGAGATTTTTAAGTTTGGAAAGAAGGGTGGCACCAAGATATTTTTTTCTTGAATTCCTTGAAGAGTTTTTGGGCATGAGAAACTCTTATTCCCCTCTTCATTCCATCTCTCTTTTTCTAAAATTTTTGGGATGCCAAAAATTATGGTTGGCGTGGTCTTTTTGGTGCCTCCCCTTTGACCCAAAAATCCTATCCGTTGTTATAAAAAAGGGGGCTCCAATAGTGGACGCCCCATATATGTTCTTCTCCTTGCTGGTTTTATTTTTCTCCAAAGCTCTCTCTTCTCTCCTCTTCCTCCTCTAGATCTTCTCTTACTTTAAAGTGTCCAAGAGACCAAAAGAAGAAGAAGAGTTCAGCCCTTGAAGATCCTTACAAGCTAGCACTTCCAATGAGCCTGATCTGCATCGATCTTCGTGTGGACGTTCTGTAGAGGTCGGACATCTTTGTGTGGCTGTGAGCAATCTAAAAAGACTCTCTCCTATGCGATATATTTATGAAGATCAGCAACCCACAATTTGGTAATGAGTTTTGAACTTGTTAAACTAGTTTTGGTAGATCTAACGGTTAGATTTAGTTTGCAGCATCGATTAGATTGATGCAGATTTTTATTTTCAGATCATAAGTTTATGTTAAATCATATTATAGATTTTGACATGGTAGTCTAGATTAGATCTTATGCATATGAAATAGATTAAATCATTTAATCTTATTCATCTACTGCGAAAAATTTTGAAATTGCATGCATAGTACTGTCGTACTTTTTCTTCAATTGGTATCAGAGCCATGTTCCTTATGGTATAATTTAATATACTTTTTGATCTAATTATATGATATTAAATTTGATTACTTATTATTTAGATTAGATCTAAATATATTTTATTTTTAAATCTAATATTTGATTAGTTCTCTACTGTTAGAATTCAAGGTTTGGTGCAAGCATATGTGTTTCAAAAATTTTATTTTCTAAATATCACTATGAAAAATAAGATTAAAATAATTTTAATTTGAATTATACTTGCATAAAAATATAAAATCACATAGATCTATCTCATATGCTAAAATTGATATATATTGAATTCAGATTGTGATCAAATCACATACTTGTTTCACAATCCATTTCTTCAAATCTAGATCTGAAAGAGAAGAAGTTTTCTCTTAGCTGCATAAGTGTCCGGCCTCTTTGAGTATTCATTCAGAATCAGCCTGGAACAGCCCTCTTTAATCTGAATTTTAGATCTTCAAAATTCAGCCTGCTGAATCTGAACGAAGCTTGGATTGCGATCAATGCTTGATCTTTCTTCTTGATCTTCTTCTTCTCCTCTTCTCTAGAGTTTCTCATTGCTTTGTGCTACTATAAAATACCAACAACTAGCAAATTATGAAACACCTAACACCTTGAGTGTGGAACTCCTTGGGACTCGCATCCCAAGAGATGGGCATGTAGAACGCCCAAGAGAAGAGAAAGGGAGAGGAAGAGAGGGCATGGGGAGAGCCTTTGATCGTGAGGGATCATTGGTTTGGATACTCTAGGGACCTTAGGGGAGGTCTCTTGAAATAGGTATGAAAATTGAATCCTATTTAATCTCATAATACAAGCCCTACTTACATTAGGATTTCTATTAACTTAAATTATCCAACTTACATTAGGAAGCCCATTGGGCACCAACAATTGGAGCCCTTGCACCCATAATTAGACACCCCAATACACACCCAAGAGATGCCCCATAAGAGAACTAAAAGTCCTCTAATCAATGGACATGCCCAATTTGATCAAATCAAGGTGGCACCCAAAAATAACTATCAAAGAAATTAATTAGATACTTATACCCTTAATTAATATGATCCATAATCTTAGACATCCAACAATTGGAGTCTCATGAATCTAATTCATGTAGGTTATTAATAGATAATTAAGTTTGAATTATCTTATCAAATAAGTAATCCCAACGGAAAGAGAAATTGGGTCCAACCATGTGCTAGTAAGGTTATCATGAACCCAATGGATTTCTCTAAACCCAATTGATACTTCATAAGCTCAATTATTTATTTCAGGCCTAATCACTTTGTTGTATGACCCCATAGGTTCAATTCTATCTGGTAGTAAGATATACAATGATCTCTATCATTGTATCATTGAAACTCTTTTCAATAGATCGGAACAATTCCACTTGTAACTCAGCAAGGATTGTTGATCTAAAATGATCCTAATGAGCTTTCACAATCCATCAGTGACACCTAACAGTATGTAGTGGCAATCCAATAGAATTGAAATAAATCTTTAGGTGTAGTTAATGTGTGATTCAATCCATCTATCGTGAGTTCTGATTAGATGGTAGGTCATAGATAAATCATCAAACCTCAACATTAGTCATATGATAATTCGATTAGCTCAAGTCTAGTTGTGACTTCTATGAAATTTTTTTTTCATCAATCACGCTACTATGGTCATAGATTCTTGGACTTAGCCTTTCAAATTTTATAGGACTACTCCTCTCTATCAAAGTTGATAGATCCTATCTTGATGCATACCCCACTCCTACAGTAGATTAACTATCGCCAACACCACTATATGGGCTCATTGAGACCCATGTTTATGTATCAGTCAAACTTTAGCAGTCTCACTGCAAGCAACAATACCATCTCAAGTCAAAGGACTCGTCATACAACTACAGCATCGAGATAATCACTGATGATTGAATAGAAATCCAAGTGATCTCTCGTATGGTCATGCTCAGTACTAGTTGTTCTCTAACAACCATCTACACTCGTCATCCTGTGTCTCTACACAGTAGATTAAAGACTCATCTATCCTGAAGAGAGTGATTTATGCATCAGTCTATCCGAATCTATCACTGTCCTCATGATGATCTTATGATCGGGAGTATTTAAGAATTAAATACATATCTCTAATTTTCCATACTTTGAGAATATATATCGAAACTAATTTCATGGATGATTCAAGGATACATCACACTTGAATGAAAAAAAAATACTCTTTTATTAATCATATCAATATATTAAGTACAAAATTATATCCTAGATTTATTACAATGTGTCAGCCATATTGACTTCTAGAACATATATCTAACAATCTCCCACTTGGACTAAAACCAATTGGCTACAAATCTAAGTCCTATCTTCTCAAGGTGGACTTCTATTTTTGGTTGGCTCAACTGCTTAGTCAGTGGGTCTGCCACGTTGTCCGTGGAGTCTACTCTTCGCATTTTGACATGATTTTTTTCGAGGTAGTTGCATATGATATAAAAATATCGCTCGATGTGCTTAGATTTTTGATGAGACCTTGGCTCCTTAGCAAGTGCTATGGTTCCATTGTTGTCACAATATACAGTATGGCATCCGATGTCATAACTCTAAGTTTCGCAATAAATTTTTTGAACCAGAAGCCTTCCTTTACAGTATCTGAAGCAGCGACATACTCAATCTCCGTGGTTGAATCCACTATAATGGGTTGCTTAGAACTCTTCCAGCTAACTGTGCCACTATTGCAAATAAACACGTACCCTGATGTAGACTTTCTATCACCAGGATCAGACATGAAGTTTGAGTCAGTACACCCCTCGACTCGCAACTCAGAATCACCTCCAAAGATCAATAACAAATCTTTAGTCTTTCTTAAGTACTTAACAATGTTCTTCACAGCTATCCTATGCTCTTCTCCTAGATTCGATTGATACCTGCTCGTGACACTTATGGCAAGGGCAATATCAGGTCGAGTACATAGCATGGCATACATGAGGCTTCCTATCACTAAAGCATAAAGAATCCTACTCATGCACTGTACCTCCTCAGATGTGGTTGGACACATCATCTTGGAGAGACTAATACCATACCTAAGAGGTAAGAGACCTCTCTTGGAGATTTTCATACTGAACCTCTTCAGTATCTTCTCTATGTACAGCTTTTGTGAGAGGCCAAGTATCCATTTAGGTCTATCCTTACAGACCTTTATTTTGAGAATATAGGATGCTTCCCCGAGGTCTTTCATGAAGAATTCATTGGACAACCATTTTTTGACCATGGTCAACATGAGAATGACATTCTCAATAAGGAGAATATCATCTACGTACAATATAAGGAAGGTGATCGCATTCTCACTGACCCTCTTGTACACACAAAATTTTTCTTCATTTTTGATGAAATCAAATGATTTGATTATCTCATCAAAATAATGGTTCCAACTTCGAGAAGCCCGCTTTAATCTGTATATGGACCTTTGCAGCTTGCAGACTCTATGATTACCATCACCGGACGTGAAATCCATAGACTGCTCTATATAGATATCTTTCTCAAGATATCTATTCAGGAAAGTAGTTTTCACATCCATCTACTAGATTTCATAATCATAGTAAGCCACAATAGTAAGCAAAGTGTGGATGGATTTCAGCATGGCTACGGACGAGAAGATTTTCGGATAGTCAATGGCCTCACGCTGACTATAATTTTTAGCCACAAGCCTAGCTTTATAAGTCTCTACCTTACCATCGATACCTATCTTTCTTTTATAGATCCATTTACACCCAATGGGTATGATACCCTCAAGTGGATTCACTAAAGTCCAGACTTGGTTCGAGTGCATCGAGTCAATTTCTGACTTCATAGCATTTAACTATTTTTCTAAATCGATATCTGACATCACCTCATCAAAAGTATTAGGGTCATCACTATGACCTCTATCTCTCATAAGAAATATTTTCTTTACTTCTTCCATAAGCATACCCATGTACCTTTCAGGAGGTTGGGAGACTCTGCTGGTTCTACAAGGTGGTAGAAGAACATAAACTACTAGCTCATGGACTATGGGTTTCTGAGGATCTATAGCTTTGGGCTCTTCAAAGACTTTCTCTTCAAGCTCCACTAGCATCCCACTGCCATCATTCTGGATAAATTATTTTTCTTGAAATACGATGTTTCGACTCACAATCACATTGTGATCTTGTGAAAAGTAGTAGTATCCCATGAATTATTTTGGATACCCTATAAAGTGAGCTATAATAGATCTATCCTCTAGCTTATTCGCCATCTGTTTCTTGACATAAGCCGGACATCCTCAAGTCTTGAGATAATCTAGACTCAGCTTTTTACCGAGACATATCTCATACGGTGTGGTAGGAACGGAGTTTGATGAAACCCTATTCAACAAGTAAATGGTAGTTAACAAGGCATGTCTCTAAAGAAATAAGGATGGATCAGTGAAGCTCATCATGGATCAGACCATATCCAATAGAATTTTATTTCTCCTTTCGAATATCCCATTGAGCTGAGACATTCTAGGAGAGGTCCATTGAGAGACTATACTGTTGTCCTTAAGATATCTTAAAAATTCTCGACTAAGGTATTCATCTCCTCGATAAGATCGAAGAATCTTAATAGATTTGCCTGTCTGCTTTTCTACTTCATGCCTGAATTCTTTGAACTTTTTAAATATCTCAGACTTGTATTTCATGAGATACATATATCCATACCTAGACAGATCATTGGTAAAGATAATGAAGTAGGTATAACCATCCCTGATCTGCACATCAAATGATCCACACACATCAATGTGTACCAGGGCAAGTAGCTCTATGGCCCTTTCCCCATATCCTACAAAGGGCAACTTGATCATCTTTTCTCGAAAGCAGGATTCGCAAGCTGGATACCACTCTGAGTTAAGAGAGCCAAGGATCCCATCCTTCTCCAGTCTATTTATCCTGTCCTCTCCAAGTGGCCTAGTCTATGGTGCCACTAGTACTTTTGGTTAATTTCATCTTTGGATCTCTTTTAGCTTACGGTACTCACTATTTGCTCATTTAGGTTCACATTCGCATCAACATGCAAGTGATAAAAATTATCAATTAAAAGATCTCATACAACCAATTTATTTCATAAATACATGAAACAAATATCTTTATTGAAATAAATTTCAAAACCTTCCTATGCTAGCACAGACACAGTAATTAAATTTCGACTAGCTACAGGAATATAATAACAGTCTTTTAAATCTAATCTAATATCAGACGGTAATTGAAGAGGATAAGTGCCAACAGTCTTTGCAGCAATCTTTGCTTCATTGTTGATCTGAAGGATCATGTCACCTTCTCTCAACCTCCTACTTTCTATCAGACCCTGCATTGAGGTACAAATATGAGCACTTAAGCCAAAGTCCAATACCCAACTATAAGTAGAAGAAATCATAAGGTTAGATTCAATTACGAGCATACCTTCAGAAAGCTTATCACTTTTTTTGATCTTTAGGCTCTTCAGGTATTTAGGATAGTTCCTCCTCCAGTGGCTTTCAGCATGACAGTAGAAATACTTTCCCGTTACCACACTTTTGAACCATCCTTCTTCGGCTTGCTCTCTTTCTTTTGCTTCTTCACGGATTTAACCTTCTTCCTTCTAGTAGATTTTTTCTTAGAGAAAGAGGTCCACTCCACAGTGAGAACAATGTCCCTTAAACTCTTCAAGGTACCCTCCGTAGTGACCCACTTGTTGACGAGTTCAAAAATAATGTGGTCAAGTTTGTTCATACAAAAATTTATAATAAATTGACTATATGAATTGGTAAGGAATTGAAGGATCAGATCCATCTGCAATTCTTTTTGTATTTCTAGCTCGAGCATTTCAAGCTTCTCAATGTCTTTGATCACTGTCATACAGTACTCATGGACAAACTGTCCTTCATGCATCTTCAGATTAAAGAGTCTTTTGGATACTTCGAAGCATGTAGTATGGCTCTACTCACCATACAACTCTTGTAGGTCAGTGATCATGGTCCGGGTAGTGGGCATATGCTCGTGCTGGCTTTGTAACTTGTTTGACATAGATGCTAGCATATAACACTTAACACGATTGTCTTCATTCATCCACTTCTCAAAAGCAGCTCTTTGCTCAACAGTAGGATGGTTTGATAGTACTATGAGATCTTGATCGAGAACATGACTTAATTTTTCTAAGGTCAGGACAATCCTGAGGTTTAGCCAGTGTTATAGCCCAAGCCCAACTATCTAAGACCCAAGCCCATTTAAAAAAAAAAAAAATAGAGGAAAAAATTAGGAAGAAGACCCTCGATAGGAGTCTTCTTCTCCGGCAAGACCCGGGTGAGATCGGAATCCTAGGACCTCTCGGAGTCCTAGGGTTCTCTATAAAAGGACCCTTCCCTTCCTTGGAGCCAATCATCGGCCCCCTTCCTCTCTCTTTCTCCCTATTTTTTTGATCGGAGCCGCGGACACCATTTTGATTTCTCACCATGATTGCCCGTTGGTGGGGTCACCGGAGGTCGAGGTGAGTTCCCCTTCTCTTCCTCTCTTCCTCTCTTCCTTCCCCTTCCTCCCATGCCCTTGTGCGCGGCTGCCGACGATGGGAGTCGCCGATTCTTGGTCGGAAAAGAGACCTCTATTTTGGTCTCTTTTTCCCATAGATTTTCCGACGCCGGCGATCGCAACCGACCGCCGGCCTTGCCCCTCCGAACCTGGGAGGGTGGCCCTCCCCTGCCGTCAGGACCGCCGTGCCGGCCGTGGCCTGAACGGTCGATCCAGACAGGAGACCCGCTGGTCCCCTGTTCGGCCTGGAAGGAGCCAAGAGAAGAAGAAGAAAAAAAAAAAAGAAGAAAAAGAGAAAAAGAAAAGAAAAAGAAAAGAAAAAGAAGAAAAAGAGAAAAAATAAATAAATAAATAAATAAAATAAATATACATATATAATATATATATATATATATATAAATATATATATAGATAAATAAATAAATAAATAAATGAATGAGAGAGAGAGTTTCTCTCTCTTCTCTCTCTTCTTTCAGTCTGAACCCTTACTTTCTCTCTCTGGAATTGGATTTTCTCTCTTTACATTCTCTCTCTAGAATTTTCTCTCTCTAGATTATTTTTCTCTCTTGATGGATTTCTCTCTCTAAAGTTATTCCTCTAGAATTAGCATAGTGTAAGACTTCATTTTGATGATTTTGATCGAGTTTAGGGAAGAATCTGATTTTAAGTGAGGTTTTGATTTGGGATTTGTTTAGATTAAATTTTGAATTAAAATTAATATAAAAAAATATAATTTTGGATAATAGGCACTGAAGAATCTCCTAGAAGTTAGTCGATCTATTCATTCAGTGCTCCGTGAAAGGTAAGTAATGAATCATCTTCTCGAGATATTTCATATTTATTTTGAAAATAAATAATTATTCTCTGAAATTATGCATAATTTATGAAATTATGTTTTGAAAGAAAAGTACTTTTGAAATATTATGGTATGTTGATTATGAACACGTTCAGTGAAAAATTATGGTATATTATGATACAAAGTATTTTGATACAGATCGAATTTATGCTCTCAGCCTAACAATGTTTCAGTGGGCCCCACCAATGGAGATTATACGTTGGTACTCAGTGGACCCTGCCAGTAGGGGTTGTGCGCTGGTGTTTGTGGACCCTGCCAGTGGGGATTGTACACTGATATTCTGCGGACCCCGCCAATGGGGGTTAAACGTTGGTCATAGTCGAGGCTGTTGAGTTTCGAGTGTTTTGAATCGAATCAGTTTTATGATTATATTATATGTGAATATTTAAAAATATTAGATTTGCATTAAATCAGCATGAAATATATTTTTATGTTTAATTGCAATATTGCTCTTAGAAATTAGATAATATCTACATTATCTAGTTGAGATATTTGTTACTTACTGGGCTGTCTAGCTCATTACCTTTCTTTCTATTTTTCAGATTCAGATAATTAATTTCGAGCGTGGGAAGAAATAATTGGGATAGAGCTTTTAGAGGCGAGATTTAGCATTGTCAACTTCATTGAACTTAGATCTATTTTTTTATTGTTAGTAAAATTTTATTGGATGTAAGATATTTATTTTAATTACTTGAATTAAAGTTGAATAATAATAATTTATTTGAATTTATTCCACTGTGATGCATTGATATCGTGATGAGATGCCTTGCATGCTTATGGAGAGAGTTCTTCATAAGTATGCAGCGGTTGCCATGATCCTCGATTCACAATCTCGGGTCGGAGGTGTGATAATTAATATGGTATCAGAGCATAAGTGGATAAATTATGACACATAGAATTTGACATAGTATGAGTGTAGGTGGGTAAACATTAGAAATATTGGGACGATAAAGTATGAGCATCATAATAAACCCATCCTAACAAATAGATAACTGAATCTAATAAGGTTTTACTACTACAAGGTTACCATGCCTCCCCGTAGAATGACAAGAACTACTTAAGGAATTGCAAGAGAGACATCACAACCATGGGATGGTAGCACTCCCCATCTGACCAGTGGCACCCCTCAGGAGGAGGGAGTCGTAAATCCTAATGGGAGTACTTCGAGAGCACGTCAAGAACCAGATATGGCTCAGTTAATGCAGACCCTAATCAAAATGGTACAAGCACAATAACAAATACAGCAGCAAATGTTTGAACAACAGCAGATACAACGAGATACACAACAACATCAGCATCCACCACCACAACATGGAGAGCAACCAGTACAACAGAACAACATTTCAGAATTTAAAAAGCTTGCTCCTCCAGCTTTCAAGGGGACTACTGAACCTTTGGTGGCTGATAATTGGATAATGGAGATGGAGAAGGCCTTCGCTGTCCAAGAGTATCTTGATGAAGAAAAGATTCGATATGCAACTTATTTACTACAAGGAGAAGCATACAACTGGTGTCAGCGACTACAGCGCAAGCATGAACAAGACGGCAAAATACTTACCTGGGACAGATTTTGGATTGCATTCTATGATCAGTATTTTTCTCAGAGTATAAGGATCCAGAAAGAACAAGAGTTTTTTATTTGAAGCAAAAGGGTATGAGTGTGACTGAATATGAAGTAAAATTTATAGAGTTAGTAAAATTTACTTCGAGATTAGTGGATGGTGAGCAAGAACATGTTCACAAGTTTGAGATGGGACTGAGAACTGAGATTCGAAAATAAGTGGTTCCATATGAATTGACAACTTATGCAGATGTGGTAAACAAAGCACTGATAATTGAAAGAGAAGTCAATGAAGAATGCATGGAAAGAGAAAGAAAGCAAAGAAAGAGAGCAAAATCAAATGATACACAAGGGCAGAATAATAAAAACATCAAAAGATCAGCTAAGGGAGCAATAGACAATAAGACTCAACAGATTGATGGTGAGCAGTGCTCCAGATGTGGCAAAAATCATGCAGATAAGGATTGCTATTGGAATACAGGTGCTTGTTTCAAATGTGGTCAGATGGATCATAAAATTGCTAGCTGCCCGCTAAATACTGAAAATCAAGTTGGCCAAAGAACTTATGAAGGACAACATAAGGGGGGTGGACAGATTTCTAAAACCCAGGGAAGAGTTTATGTGCTTACTCAACAGAATGCACAAGCTTCCAATACAATGGTGACAGGTATGAAAAATTTCGAGGATGAAATTTCTTTTAGGGGTGAAGAATGTTATAGCCCAAGCCCAACTATCTAAGATCCAAGCCCATTTAAAAAAAAAAATAGAGGAAAAAATTGGGAAGAAGACTCCGTCTCCGACGAGACCCGGGCGAGATCAGAATCTTAGGACCTCTCAGAGTCCTAGGGTTCTCTATAAAAGGATCCTTCCCTTCCTTGGAGCCGATCATCGGCCCCCTTCCTCTCTCTTTCTCCCTATTTTTCCCGATCGGAGCTGCGGACACCGTTTTGATATCTCGCCATGATTGCCCACCGGTGGAGTCACCGGAGGCTGAGGTGAGTTCCCCTTCTCTTCCTCTCTTCCTTCCCCTTCCTCCCATGCCCTTGTGCGCGACTGTCGGCGACGGGAGTCACCGATTCTTGGTCGGAAAAGAGACCTCTATTTTGGTCTCTTTTTCCCGTGAATTTTTCGGCACCGGCGATCGCAACCAACCGCTAGCCTTGCCCCTCCGAACCCGGGAGAGTGGCCCTCCCCTGCCGTTGGGACCACCGTGCCGGTCGTGGCCTGAACGGCCGATCCAGACAGGAGACCCACTGGTCCCCTGTTCGGCCTGGAAGGAGCCAAGAGAAGAAGAAGAAAAAAAAAAGAAGAAAAAGAGAAAAAGAAAAGAAAAAGAAGAAAAAGAAGAAAAGAGAAAAGAAAAGGAGAAAAATAAATAAATAAAATAAATAAATATATATATAATATATATATATAAATATATATATAGATAAATAAATAAATAAATGAAAAAAAAAAGAATGAGAGAGAGAGTTTCTCTCTCTTCTCTCTCTTCTTTCAGTCTGAACCCTTACTTTCTCTCTCTGGAATTGGATATTCTCTCTCTACTTTCTCTCTCTAGAATTTTCTCTCTCTAGGTTATTTCTCTCTCTTGATGGATTTCTCTCTCTAAAGTTATTCCTCTAGAATTAGCGTAGTGTAAGACTTTATTTTGATGATTTTGATCGAGTTTAGGGAAGAGTCTGATTTTAAGTGAGGTTTTGATTTGGGATTTGTTTAGATTGAATTTTGAATTAAAATTAATGTAAAAAAATATAATTTTGGATAATAGGCATTGAAGAATCTCCTAGAAGTTAGTCGATCTATTCATTCAGTGCTCCGTGAAAGGTAAGTAATGAATCATCTTCTCGAGATATTCTATATTTATTTTGAAAATAAATAATTATTCTCTGAAATTATGCATGATTTATGAAATTATGTTTTGAAAGAAAAGTGCTTTTGAAATATTATGGTATGTCGATTATGAACACGTTCAGTGAAAAATTATGGTATATTATGATACAAAGTATTTTGATACAGATCGAATTTATGCTCTCAGCCTAACTATGTTTCAGTGGGCCCCGTCAATGGGGATTATACGTTGGTACTCAGTGGACCCTGCCAGTGGGGGTTGTGCGCTGGTGTTTGTGGACCCTGCCAGTGGGGGTTGTGCACTGGTATTCTGTAGACCCCGCCAATGGGGGTTAAACGTTGGTCATAGTCGAGGCGGTTGAGTTTCGAGTGTTTTGAATCGAATCGATTTTATGATTATATTATATGTGAATATTTGAAAATATTGGATTTGCATTAAATCAGCATGAAATATATTTTTATGTTTAATTGTAATATTGCTCTTAGAAATTAGATAATATCTGAATTATCTAGTTGAGATATTTGTTACTTACTGGGCTGTCTAGCTCATTATCTTTCTTTCTATTTTTCAGATTCAGATAATTAATTTCGAGCGTGGGAAGAAATAATTGGTATAGAGCTTTTAGAGGCAAGATTTAGCATTGTCAACTTCATTGAACTTAGATCTATTTTTTTATTGTTAGTAAAATTTTATTGGATGTAAGATATTTATTTTAATTACTTGAATTAAAGTTGAATAATAATAATTTATTTGAATTTATTTCGCTGTGATGCATTGATATCGTGATGAGATGCCTTGCATGCTTATGGAGAGAGTTCTTCATAAGTATACGGTGGTTGCCATGATCCTCGATTCACAATCTCGGATCGGGGGCGTGACAGCCAGTCTTTGTAATGGTACCAATCGAACGATTGATTTCAATGATGCGGGCTAGAGGGTTTGAGGCTGACATGATGGTTTAGCTGTGAGAGTAAAGATTTAAGTTATACTTTTATACTTAATATTTATATTTGCTTCTAGGAACTTTAAGATGCAAACAATGACTTCCACTAATTTATCGAATCTCTCCACTCCCTGGGAAAAAAAAGGAAACCCTGATGCGACAAAAGATTCCTAGTGGGTGCTGCAGTTCCATCGATGACATGCACTTCACCTAATAGTTATTAGTAACATGCACATCGATACGTAGGCAACTCTTTGCCCAAATTCTTCACTAAGCATGTTGCAGCGACTTGGTCTCTAAGTCATGTGGGCTCACCTAACAGTTATTGCACACACTTCTTAGTTAAGCTCGACCCACTATTTACAAGCAGGTGCAAGGCCATCATTGGGTCCCTCTCCTAATAGTTATTGGGCCTAAACCCATCTTTACCCTAGAGCAACTCTTTGCTAATAGATTGGTTCCGTGTTTTCGATGCAACTGAACCACTGTAACTAGTCGAGAACAATCAATGCTGGTAGCATGCCCGCACATCTACAATGGTGGAAGACCTATGAACTTAATATTTATGGAGAGATTAGATTTAGGTCTCATCTAATCAGTCATCATATGACCAATCTAACTGATATGGGCTAAACCAGATCATTAAGCAACTTAATTCAAGATCCAATCTTTCAAATTGGCCAGCTAAGTGAAGATCGGTGGGGGTACCCCCGTTGCCTTCCTAAGACACTAATAAATTGGCCAGATCGGTTAACAGAACTAATTAAATAACCATATCTCATTAACTTACCTTAGACACCAATAGATCAATTGATCAGAATTGGTTAGCTCTAGCGAATCGGGCTCAAACCAGCGAGCCAAATTAGGTCCTTAGGTTAATTGATTCTATATATGATATTCAAATAATTTGCTCAACAATAATTGTATGATCATAAACTTAATTGATCAGACCTTTATCAACACTTTACTTGGTTTAGTCAATTACTTAATCGAGTTAGACCTATATGACTCAAATCAAAAATTTTAAATGCAATCCTATTACATGACCTAATTTATGATTTTTTCATGATCAAAATCCTTATGTACAAATACAAATTTTAGATTTTGAAATCATATTTTAAATCTAAATTTATTGCATGAAAGTCAGTTTTAAAATATAAAAGAAATTTCAAATTTTATCATACAAATATATATCACATATATGCATGTAAAATCAAATCTAAACCAAATTTTAGATCTAAGCATGGTATTATATATCTCATATACTAATTATGGATCAGATTAAAAAAAAAATTTATGATCTAAATATATAATCATATATCACATATATGAATTAAAATTTAGATTATATAAAAATTTGAGATTTTATGTATGCATTTATGTATCATATGAATATGAACTAAAACTCTTTCTAGATCAAACTTTAGATCTATGTATGCAATTACATATTGATTATATATTCTAAAATTAAATATAAAATTAAATTTTAGATTAGAAGATCCATCTATATATCTCATGTATCAAGAAAAAATCTAATTTTAAAATTTTTTCAAAAATATATATATCAAAATTCAGCATATGAAAATCCGTGGTTCTGATACCACTGTTGAAATTTGAGATTTGGTGCATACATATATATTTTAAAAATTTTATTTTCTAAATATCATAATAAAAAATAAGATTAAAATATTTTTAATCTAAATTATGTATGCATAAAAATATAAAATCATATAGATCAATCTTATATGCTGAAATTGATGGATGCTGAATTCAAATTATGATCAAATCACATACTTGTTTCGCAATCTTTTTCTTTGAATCTGGATCTGAAAGAGAAGAGATTCTCTCTTAGCCACATAAATTTTTGATTTCTATTAGTATCCACTTAGGATCAGCTCAAAATAGTCCTCTTTATTCTGAATTTTGGTTCTCCAAAATTCATCCTGCTGAATCTGAACGAAGCCTGGATCGCGATCAATATATGATCTTTTTTTTTATCTTCTTCTTCTCCTCTTCTCTAGAGTTTCTTCTTGCTTTGTGCTGCTACAAAATATCAGCAATCAGTAAATTATGGGATGCCCAACACCTTGGGTGTGGAACTTCTTGGGACTCGCATCTCAAGGGATGGGCATGTTGAACGCCCAAGAGAAGAGAAAGGGAGAAAAAAAGAGGGCGTGGGGAGAGCCTTTGGATGTGAGAAACTGCTGGTTTGGATGCTCTAGGGATCCTAGAGGAGGTCCTTTTAAATAGGCATGAGGATTGAATCCTATTCAATCTCATAATACAAGTCCTACTTACATTAGGATTTCTATTAACTTAAGTTATCCAACTTACATTAGGAAGCCTATTGGGCGCCAACAATTGAAGCTCTTGCACCCATAATTAGACACCCCAATACATACTCAAGAGATGCCCCATAGGAGAACTAAAAGCTCTCTAATCAATGGATATGCCCAACTTGATCAAATCAAGGTGGTGCCCAAAAATAACTATCAAGAAAATTAACTAGGGACTTGCACCCTTAATTAATATGATCCGTAACCTTAGATATCCAACAATTAGAGTCTCATAAATATAATTCATATAGATTATTAGTAGATAATTAAGTTAAAATTATCTTATTTAATAAGTAATCCCAACGGAAAGAGAAATTGGGTCCAATCATGTGCTAGCAAAGTCATCATGAACCCAATAGATTTCTCTAAACCCAATTGATACTTCATAAGCTTAATTACTTATTCCAGGCTTAATCTCTTTGTTGTTGTTGAGAATAGTATCCCAAAGCCAATCGTCAGCCTGTTGACGGTTGTGCTCATTTTTGTATTAGTATATGAATTATTAATTAATAAAAGTTATTTTGGTATTTTTCATCATAAATTATTTCATCTTCTAATGAACTCTTGTGTTGTAGTGAAGTCCTTAGGACTATTTAGACTCGACAAAGGAGGATTTGTCATTTAGTCCTTAAACCTGTTCGCGATCAAATAATACGTTGTTACCAAGGACAACAACGTTTATCAAGCATAGGTCGTTGTGTGCCATATGGGTTGGTTGTCCTCTTAACCAACGAGTGTGGAGACACTGGTATGGCATACAGGTGAGATGTAAGGATACATCTGCACTGAACGTGACCGACTCCGGAGCTTTTTCTGCTGTTAAGATTTGCTCCGATGGGATATGGATATAACTGTCCCTCCAACCTGAGACCGCCACGGTGACTTGCAAGCAACTCACTGCACTTAGACACTGAACTACCTGAATTTCTAATTCAGTGATGGAAGGCTGCTTGGTGTAGTCAAGTACTTGACTTATCGGTGCGTGTGTCAAGATGGGATTGACCACTCCAGTTCAGAAGCTATGTACAGTCGTGTTTCAATTTAGCAAAATCTTGGCTAGGGTAGTTCTAGTGAGGAGTCACAGGACTGTTTGAGTTGAGCATGATTCGGATGATCTAATCAGGGTTGACAGTTTAACCCTGAGTCATCCTATACACAGGGGTCAAAAGGGATGAATTGTACAGTAACCATATTCGCGTAGGTTCTGAATGTTGCGATTGCGACTACTCGATCTATTTGGATATCGGGTACTATTGCTAGATGGTCACTTTGATTAGTACAGAAATTGGTTCCTATGCTACCGGTTTAGGTTCGAACCTACGGGGTCACACACATTAGAGGTTCCTATCAAATCTGATGGCTGGTGAAGAGTCCCACTGGACTGGGACTCTTCGACTCTGAGTCCTAATACTTGGGGACTCTGAGTCCTACATATTTGGGACTCTGTGATCAAGAATCAAGATTCTCTGATCATGAGTTCCACACATTTTGGGTATCGGGGTCAAGAGTCTCACTGGTTTGGGACTCTTCGATCAAGGTTTCATATCGATGGACATTGATGCCCGATTGCCCATCGGATTTAGACTCAGTATTTGTGAGAGGTTTAATTAGTAATTTAATCACTAATTAACTCAATTTAATTGAGTAATTATTTTTGGATCAAGTTCAATTGAATTGGATTCAGTTGGATTTGACCCGATTAGGTTAAGAGTTGACCTAATCGCCAAGGTGGTTTGGTCTCTGATCTGATCAGGGGTTGGGCTTAGTCAATTCTTGATTTGATTAAGATTTTATTGAGCCTAATTAAGCCTAATTTTGTTGGGTTTAATTTAGTCTAATTATGCCTAACCTATTTTAATAAGGTTGGTTCAATTAGGTTGATTTAATGTTTGAAACCACCTTGACTTATCTCCCTGCGCCACCTCACCTCACCTGTGCCTATTTGAATTCATGAGAAACAAGTTTTCATAAATTTTCTCCCATGTAGAAGCCTTCCCACACCCCACCTGTGTGCACCATCTGAGTGGATAATGATGAGGTTGGTTGGCCATTAAAATTCAAAAGATGTTTGAATTTGAATGGGCAACAAATCCCATGCGCCACCACTTTCTTTTGTGCACCACTTATTCTACATAAGAAAAGGTTTCTCATGAAAACTCTCCATGCATAAAGAAGCCCACGCCCCTCTCTTCTCATGTCTAGAGTGGATAAAGATTGGTTGGTTGGCATTTGAATTCAAATTCGATTTGAATTCAAGTGAGCAACCACTTAGCTTTATCCTCTCACACTGTAAAAATGCTTTAAAGATACATCTTGTACTATTTTAAAAGAATTGAAAAGGTGGGGCATGCAATATCTGATCCGAGAGAGAAAGGGTGGCATGAGAAAGGCCTTCTGCATGAGAAAAGAAAAGAAAAGAAGAGAGAAGAAAAGAAACAGAAAGGGCACAGGATTTTTCTGAGAGTATCCTAGGGTTTCTACCTAGGGTTCGAAAAGTGAGAAGGTGAGCTATGAGTGTCGTTAGTCCACCAAACTTTAGAGAGAGCTTCATCAACCTCTCTACTATCTCTACTAACGATCTGGAGCATCCAAAGAATCGACAGACATCGATCGAAGGAGTTTGATCAGCATCAGCCGTCAAAAAGATTCTGCAATGAACTAGCATTCGTGAGGAGCCGATCAGATCGAAAGCTTCATGTGGATGATCCATGGAGGTCAGACATACTGTGTGATTGTATTGCAATGATCAGACCTTTCCGACGGTGATCAGACTGCAGCGATCGACTACCTACATGAAGGTAATGTGTTCTGAACATATAGCAGTAAAATATTTACTGTAGAAGTTTAAATTTTAAATTTAAATATGTACTATATATATCATATTTAGATCCTCATATAGAGTTAATATATATTAATTAATTAAATTAATTAATAATTTTTGCTGTAAAATTATAATTTTAAAAAAATTTTAAAATTATCATTTTACCCATGCACTAAAATTCACTTCAAATGATATCAGAGCAGGTTTTAAAATATAATATACATTTGCATACGTAGATTAAGTAGTAATCTAAAAGTTTAAATTTGAAATTTAAATTTGAATTTTGAAATTCAAAATTCAAAATTTAAATTTTAAAATTTGAAATTCAAAATTCAAAATTTAAAAATTTAAAATTCAAAATTTAAAATTTGAAATTTGAAATTTGGTTGAAATTTCAAATTTAAAATTTAAAATTTAAAATTTAAAATTTAAAATTTAAAATTTGAAATTTGAAATTCAAAAATTTGAAATTCAAAAATTTGAAATTTGTTTGAAATTTGAAATTCAAAATTTAAAATTTAAAATTTGAATTTTGAATTTTGAAATTGGTATATTTAGATATACTTGATCCAAGTAGCAAGTCATCTAATTGGGTTGGTTGCCATAGTTGTCCGGTCATAGGAGAAAAGAAGGGTTTAAAGGCCCTCTCCTCCCATTCGATGGGGTTCTTCTATGGCAGTAGGAGTGCCGATGCGATTATATTCCATACAGACGAAGCAGCAAAAAGACTTAATTGTAAAGGTTCAATTGTAAAATTTATCATGAATATGTTAGATTAGATCTAAAAGAATATTCATGATTTATTTTGATTGAGTTATTTTCTATTATGTAATTAGCAATAAGATTACTGTTTATGAAATGTGCTGATCCATTTGTGAAATGAGTCAACACATTTGGTGAACAGAAAATAAAACCTTTCAAATTTGAAAATTATTTTTGAAATGCCAAACCCTGATCTATCAGCCCAAATACTTAATTAAAAGAATTAAGTGTTGTCTAGTTGGTTTAGAATTGTGAATTAAGACCTAAGACAATTGCATAAACTTGTGGGTCAATGGGTTAGATGGATTAGGTTCATAATTGGGTTAGACCTAAGGTTAGCTTAAAGAAATGGACTAAATTAGAGTAATTGATCAAATCTAATCAAAAGTTGAATTAGATTAGGTCAAGGATACTCTAGATTCAACTCCAATAGTTGTAGTTGAATGGGTCCATGTCTTTAACTAGACCAAGATGGACTTAATTCATGGCTACATGGTGAAACCCTATTTACTAAGTTGATCAAATTAAAAATAATAAACCAGTTGGTGTCTAAGGTAAGTTTGACAGCCTGACCAGTGGTTTTTAAGTGGGAGCTACTCGCATTGATTCGATCTCTGAGGAGTTAATGGCATATCCTCACCACTGATCTCACTTACCTGACCAACCTGGTGAGTTAGGTTTTGATTAGATCACTTGGTGATTAGGGCTCACCCATGTCATTAGGTAAATCAGTGTGACTGATTTAGGTGCTCCTAATGCCGGCTTTAATTAAATTCTTTTTTAATCTAACTTGGTGAAGTCAGTGGGAGGATTGAAATTGGCTGGTTAATTTCTTCTCTTCTATCCTTTAATAAAATCTTTAAAAATTATTAGGTCCCTAAAATTGATTAAGTTATAGTGATAACTAAGTCATAGCCTCCCATTAAGTGAGTGATAATGAGTCCATTAGTTTAATAATCACTGGAGGTCCAAAGGTCTGGTGCTTATTGACTAATAGAATTATCATTCATAATAAGATCATTTGGTTAAGTCTTTCTGACGGTGGTCAGGTTGGCCAGCCAAAGTCGGGCCTGATCATTTATTGGTCCGATTCACCAAATCAAGTCATGTTAATGGTTGGACCTAACCAAATCTTTTCAGTGGAGGCCAAAGCCTACTAATTAGGTTCTGGGGTAAAATTAATTACTAGAAGTTGTTTAGAGAAACAACTGGTTATGAACCTACCCATAGATGCACATGGGTTGACCAACCAAAGTTGGGCTCATGTGTAGTCTGTGTGGATTCTAATACCCACTAAGAAATTAAAATAATTTCTCGAATTGAAGGTTGAGGCTACCAGTTCATAAAAGTACTGGGAAAAATTTTAGACTAAAATCCAAGTCTTTAGTATTAATAATTTATATACTAATAAAGGTCTGGTTTTTCTTTATGCAGCTATGGCCACTACCTTGTCACTCCAGTCATTATTAGATAATGATAAGCTCATGGGACCTAATTTCGATAGCTGGTATCAAAAATTGAAAATCATCCTTGAGCATGAATGGATCCTTTATGTAGTAATGGATCCGACACTTGAGGAGCTAGCCCCGAATGCTAGAGGGACGGTCGGAGACACTTATCAGAAGTGGCTCAACGACCGCACTACCATTCGGTGCATAATGCTGGTGGCAATGAATGATGAGTTCAGCCACAGGTTCGAGAATGCCCAGCCACAGGAGATGCTTCCAATGTTGAACGACTCCTTTGGCACGCCTGATGACATTGAAAGGCACAAAACTAGTTATGCCATTTTTAATGCTTGGATGAGGGATGGGGCCTCAATCACTGATCATGTACTGTACATGATCGAAATGATTGAGCGCCTAAGTAAACTGGGCTTTCCCTTGCACGAGCAGCTCGGTAAGGATGCGATCCTTAATTCTTTGCCCAAGTCCTTCCTCTCCCCTTCCTTACTCATTTTCGGATGACAAAGCCTGCAGTGAATTACCACGGCTTGTTGGGGTTGCTGCAGAACTTTGAGAAGGACCACCAGCTCCATAAAGAGTCGGTGAATGTTGTGGGAGGGTCTTCTTCTGGTCGTCGACCTTTTAAGAAAGGAAAGAAGAACAAGAAGAAGAAGAATAAGAAGGTGCAGCCGCATGCTGGAACATCTGTACAGGGTCAGACCAAGAAGTGCAAGCCCAACCAGAGCCAGGCAGAGTGCTTCTTTTGCAAGAAGCAGGGGCATTGGAAGAGGAGCTATCCTCTATACATTGCCTCTCTGGACCTGAACAGGCTGAAGAAGATGCAAGGTAATTATATGATAACACCTTGCAATTTTTCCATTTGTGATACTACTACCTGGGTATTGGATACCGGAAGCCCTTATCATATCTGTAATTTGATGCAGGGTCTGCAGGTCAGTAGGAGATTTGATGAAGGCGAGAGGTTCTTGAACGTTGGAGATGGAAGCAAAGTTCCAGTTCTAGCTTTAGGAATCATGAACCTTATAATCAACTCTCGTAATGTAATTCTGAGTGAATGTCACTATTGTCCAAGTTTTTTATTAAATATTATTTCTGTAGGCCTTTTGGCCATGAATAGTTTTGAATTTTTAATAAAAGAAAATATTTGTAATATCATTTTGAATGGTGTTACAATATTTGTTGGATAACTAAATAATAAAATTTACTTACTATCATGCCTGTTAATGTGGTTCAAACCTGTGGTAAACACCTTAGAATGGAAAATATGTCAGAAGTCTACCTTTGGCACTGTATGCTAGGTCATATCAATAAGAACAGGATAAACAGGTTGGCTCAAGAAGGAATTCTTAAAATTGATGATTGTGAATCACTTCCAACCTGTAAGTCCTGTCTTCTTGGGAAGATGACCAAATCACCTTTTACTGGAAAAGGTGAGCGAGCTAGTGAACTCTTGGGTCTGATACATTCTGATGTATGTGGACCCATGAGCTCAAGTGCATGAGGTGGATATTTCTACTTCATAACCTTCACAGATCACCTATCGAGGTATGGGTATGTGTATTTAATGAAGTATAAGTCGGAGTCATTTGAAATGTTCAAACTATTCTGAAATGAGGTAGAAAAATAAACTAGAAAGTGTATTAAAACTCTTCGATCTGATGGAGGAGGTGAATACCTTTTCAATGAGTTTCTGACATATCTTGGAGAGAATGGAATTCTCTCTCAGTGGACTCCTCCTAGAACACCACAGCATAATGGTATGTCTGAAAAGAGGAATCAAACCTTGTTGGACATGGTTCGATCCATGATAGGATTTGTTGGTCTGTCGATCTTCCTCTGGGGATATGCGCTCGAATCAGCTTGTTATCTTCTAAATAGGGTTCTAAATAAGTCTGTAACCAAAACATCATATGGATATGGATAGGACGTAAGCCAGTACTCTCGTACCTTAGGGTTTGGGGGTGTCCAGCTTATGTTAAACGTTTAATTACGGACAAGCTTGGACCTAGGTCTGACAAGTGTTATTTCATAGGGTACCCAAAAGAGACCAAAGGGTATTATTTCTACCTAGCTGATGAGCAAAAGGTGTTTGTCAGCCTTAAGGCAATCTTTTTGGAAAAGGAGTTTCTTAGTGAAGGGACTGTTGCCTCTAAGGTCGAACTTGAAGAGTTCGACAGGTAGAAAAATCGACACAAGTTGCTGAACCTGAACTAGATTTGGTTAGATCAGATCCGGAGCCCATTGTTCCTACACCCTTAAGGCAGTCTGGTAGAGTACCACGTCAACCGGACAGATACTATGATTTCTTGGTTCGGGACGGCGATCCTGTAGAACTTGATGAAAATGATGAGGATCTGATCACCTACATGGATGCAATGCAGAGACCTGACTCTGAGAAATGGCTAGAGGTCATGAAATCCGAATTGGAGTCCATGAAAGTCAACGATGTGTGGACATTGGTTGACCCATCCGAAGGAGTAAAACCCATAGGGTGTAAGTGGGTCTTCAAGAGGAAGAGGGGCACAGACGGAAAGGTAGAGACCTATAAAGCCCATCTGATTGCCAAGGGATATCGTCAACGTTATGGTATAGACTATGACGAGACATTTTCTCCTGTGGCAATGCTCAACTCCATTCGGATTATGCTTGCGATAGCTACCCATCTAGACTATGAAATCTAGCAGATGGATGTGAAGACAGCTTTCCTAAACGGAGAGCTGGACGAAGAGGTGTATATGATACAACCTGAAGGGTTCATATCCACAGATGAGTCTAAGGTGTGTAGGCTACAGAGGTCCATTTATGGACTTAAGCAGGCTCCCCAGAGTTGAAACATACATTTTGATAGGATGATCAAGATGTATGGCTTCATTAAGAACGGAGAAGAGCCCTGCATTTATAAGTGGGCTAATGGTCCAGTAGTGGTATTTCTTGTATTGTATGTGGTGACATTCTCTTAATTTGGAATGATGTCCCTACATTACAGGGAATAAAGATTTGGCTGTCGTCACAGTTCTCCATGAGGGATCTGGGAGAAGCTTCCTACATCCTAGGGATGAAGATCTATAGAGATAGATCAAAAAGGTTGCTTGGCTTATCCCAGTCCACATACATTGATACTATGCTGAAGAGGTTCAGTATGGAGAATTTCAAGAAAGGCTGTCTACCGATAGGCCATAGAATTTCTCTCTCGAAGAGGGATTGTCCGACAACACCTCAAGAGATAGAGCGTATGGGTAGAATTTCATATGCTTTGGTAGTGGGATCTATCATGTATGCCATGACATGTATACGACTAGATGTGACATACTCACTAGGGGTAGTGAGTAGATACCATTCTGATCCAGGAGAGAATCACTGGAAGGTTGTTAAAACCATCCTGAAGTATTTAAGAAATACTAAGGACCAGTGGCTTGTTTATGGTGAATCAGACTTGAGACTTATAGGGTTTACAGACTCTAATTTTTAGTCTGATCATGATGACAACAAGAGTGTGTCGGGATTTATTTTTACCCTTAATGGTGGGGCTGTCTGCTGGAAGAGTTCCAAGTAGCACACAGTGGCTGATTCAGTTTGCGAGGCAGAGTTTGTCGCTGCATCAGATGCTGCCAAAGAAGTGATGTGGCTGAGAAAATTCATCACCGAGCTTAGAGTAGCACCCTTCCTTGTTGGTCCAGTTTTGCTCTACTGTGACAGCTCTGGAGCCATTGCTCAGGCGAAGGAACCGAAGGCACACCAGCGGACTAAGTATATTCTGCGCCGCTACCATCTCATCCGAAAAATCATGGATAGAGGTGACGTCGACCTTCAGAAGATCGATGGCAAGGAGAACCTGACCGACCCATTCACTAAAGCTATTGTGGTGGAGTTCGACGACTTCAAGTCAAAGATGGGTATTAGATACTGCACCGATTGGCTTTAAGCCAAGTGGAAGATTGTTGGAAATAGTGTCCCAAAGCCAATCGTCAGCCTATTGATAGTTATGCTCATTCTTGTATTAGTATATGAATTATAAATTAATAAAAATTATTTTAATATTTTTCATCATAAATTATTTCATCTTCTAATGAACTCCTGTGTTGTGGTGAAGTCCTTAGGACTATTTAGACTCGACAAAGGAGGATTTGTCGTTTAGTCCTTAAACCTGTTCGCGACCAAATGATACGTTGTTACCAAGGACAACAATGTTTATCAAGCATAGGTCATTGTGTGCCATATGGATTGGTTGTTCTCTTAACCAAGGAGTGTGGAGACACTGGTATGGCATACAGGTGAGATGTAAGGGTACATCTACACTGAACGTGACCGACTCTGGAGCTTTTTCTGCTGTCAAGATTTATTCCGATGGGATATAAGTATAACTGTCCCTCCGACCTGAGACCACCATGATGACTTGCAAGCAACTCATTGCACTTAGGCACTAGACTACCTGAATTTCTAATTCAATGACGAAAGGCTGCTGGGTGTAGTCAAGTACTTGACTTATTGGTGTGTGTGTCAAGATGCGATTGACCACTCCAGTTCAGAAGCTGTGTACAGTCGTGTTTCAATTTAGCAAAATCTTGGCCAGGGTAGTTCTAGTGAGGAGTCACAGGACTGTTTGAGTTGAGCATGATTCGGATGATCTAATCAGGGTTGATAGTTTAACCCTGAGTCGTCCTATGCACAGGGGTCAAAAGGGATGAATTACATAGTAACCATATTCGCGTAGGTTCTGAATATTGCAATTATGACTATTCGACCTATCCGGATGTCGGATACTATTGCTAGATGGTCACTTCGATTAGTACAAGAATTGGTTCTTGTGCTACCGGTTTAGGTTCGAACCTGTGGGGTCACACACATTAGAGGTTCCTATCTGATTAGATGGCTGGTGAAGAGTCCCACTAGACTGGAACTCTTCGATCAAGAGTCCTAATACTCAAGGACTCTGAGTCCTACATGTCTGGGACTTTGTGATCAAGAATCAGGATTCTCTGATCATGAGTTCCACAAATTTTGGGTACCGGGGTCAAGAGTCCCACTGGTTTGGGACTCTTCGATCAAGGTTTCATATCGATGGACTTTGATGCCCGATTGCCCATCGAATTTGGACTCAGTATTTATGAGAGATTTAACTAGTGATTTGATTATTAATTAATTCAATTTGATTGAGTAATTATTTTTGGATCAAGTTCAATTGAATTGGATTCAGTTGGGTTTGACCCGATTAGGTTAAGAGTTGACCTAATCGCCAAGGTGGTTTGGTCCCTGATCTGATCAAGGGTTGGGTTTAGTCAATTTCTGATTTGATTAAGATTTTATTGAGCCTAATTAAGCCTAATTATGTTGAGTTTAATTTAGTCTAATTGTGCCTAACCTATTTTAATAAGGTTGGTTCAATTAGGTTGATTTAATGTTTGAAACCACTTTGACTTATCTCCCTGCGCCACCTGACCTCACCTGTGCCTATTTGAATTCACGAAAAATAAGTTCTCATGAATTTTCTCCCATGCAGAAGCCTTCCCACGCCCCACCTATGTGCGCCATCTAAGAGGATAATGATAAGGTTGGTTGGCCATCCATTCAAATTCAAAGGATGTTTGAATTTGAATGGGCAACAAATCCCATGCGCCACCCCTTTCTTTTGTGCACCACTTATTCTACACGAGAAAAAGTTTCTCGTGAAAACTCTCCATGCACAAAGAAACCCACGCCCCTCTCTTCTCACGTCTAGAGTGGATAAAGATTGGTTGGTTGGCATTTGAATTCAAATTCGATTTGAATTCAAGTGAGCAACCACCTAGCTTTATCCTCTCACGTTGTAAAAACACTATAAAGACGTATCTTGCACTGTTTTAAAAGAAATGAGAAGGTGGGGCATGCAATATCTGATCTAAGAGAGAAAGGGTGGCATGAGAAAGGCCTTCTGCATGAGAAAAGAAAAGAAAAGAAGAGAAAAGAAAAGAAACAAAAAGAGCACAGGGTTTTTCTGAGAGTACCCTAGGGTTTTTGCCTAGGGTTCGGGAAGTGAGAAGGTGAGCTACAAGTGTCGTGAGTCCACCAAACTTTAGAGAGAGCTTCATCAACTTCTCTACTATCTCTGCTGATGATCTAGAGCATCCAAAAAATCGACAGACATCGATTGAAGGAGTTCGATCAGCATCAGCCGTCGAAAGGGTTCTACAATGAACTAGCATTCATGAGGAGCCGATCAGATCGGAAGCTTCGTGTGGATGATCTACAGAGGTTAGACATACTATGTGGCTATATTGTAATGATCAAATCTTTTCGACGGTGATCAGACTGCAGCGATCGACTACCTGCACGAAGATAATGTGTTCTGAACACATAATAGTAAAACGTTTACTGTAGAAGTTTAAATTTTAAATTTAAATGCATGCTATATATATCATATTTAGATCCTTATATAGGGTTAATACATATAATTAATTAGATTAATTAATAATTTTCACTATAAAATTGTAATTGTGAAAATATTTTAAAATTACCATTTTACCCCTGCACTGAAATTCACTTCAGTGTGACCCCATAGGTTTGATTCTATCTGGTAGTAAGATATACAATGATCTTTATCATTATATTATTGAAACTCTTTTCAATGGATCGAAATAATTTCACTTTTAACTCAGTAAGGATTGTTGATCCAGAATGATCCTAATGAGCTCTCACAATCCATCAGTGACACCTAGCAGTATGTAGTGACAACTCAGTAGAACTGAAATAAACCTTTAAGTATAGTTAACGTGTGATTCAGTCCCTCTATCATGAGTTTTGACTAGATAGCAGGTCATGGATAAATTGTCAAACCTCAATATCAGTCATATGATAGATTCGATTAGCTCAAGTCCAATTGTGACTTCTATGAAAATTTTTTTTCATCAATCACACTACTATAACCATAGATTCTTGGACTTAGCCTTTCAAATCTCATAGGACTACTCCTCTCTATCAAGGTCGATAGATCCTATCTTGATGCACACCCCACTCCTACAGTAGACCAACTGTCGCCAACATCCACTATAAGGGCTCATTGAGATCCATATTTATGTATCAGTCAAACTTCAGCAGTCTCACTACAAGCAGCAGTACCATCTCAAGTTAAAAGACTAGTCATATAACTACAGTATCGAGACAATCACTGACGATTAAATAAAAATTTAAGTGATCTCTCATATGATCACGCTCAATATTAGTTGTTCTCTAACAACCACCCACACTCATCACCCTGTGTCTCTACACAGTAGACCAGAGACTCATCTATCTCGAAGGGAGTAATTTATGCATCAATCTATCTGGATCTATCACCATTCTCATGATAATCCTATGATCAGAAGTATTTAAAAATTAAATATATGTCTCTAATTCTTAATACTTTGAGAATATGTATCGAAATTAATTTCATGGATGATTCAAGAACATATCATACTTGAATGAAAATAAAATTATCCTTTTATTGATCGTATTAATATATTAAGTATAAAATTATATCCTAAAATTATTATAATGTATTAGCCATATTGGCTTTTAGGACATACCTCTAACATCTACATGTTAGATTAGATGATCTGAGTAACAAAGTACTCGAATTGGATAATCACCAGACCGTCCGATTATAAGAGCAAGTAGGGTTACATGACCCTCTCCTTCCATTCAATGAGGTGCTCTATGACATGTAGGGGTGCCACTGTGAGGTCCTATGAAGAAGAAAGTGAAAAGAAAAACTTACTTTCTTGCAAAACCTTAAATCTTGAAATCTTAAGATTTATTTTATGTGATGCAAGTTGCAAAAAGAAAATTATTACATCTAATCTTAATAATTAAAATTATTTTAATTCAAAATTATAAAAAATTAGATATATTCTAAAAGAATTTTATGATTTAATGTAAAAAATTTACATGAGAAATAATTTTAAAACCTAAATCATGTTAATGCTAAACTTAATTAAGAATTAAGAAAAAATTTAGAATTATAATTTAAGATCTAATGACATTGCATAAAATATGGAGTATGGGTTAGCTCAAATCAGATCCTCTTAATTGGGTTAGACCTAAGGTTAGAATCAAAGAATTAATGGACTATGTAGAAAATTTGATTAAATCTAAGCAAATATTGAATTAGATTAAATCAGGATTTCTCTAATACAATAGTTGTAGATGGTCAAGTCCATATCTTTGATTAGACCAAATGAACCTTGATTGGCTCAGTGGTTGAACTCGAATCATTAGGTTAGTCAAATCGAAACTAATTAACCAATTGGTATCTAAGGTAATGTTAGCATTTCGATCGGTGGTTTTTAATTAGGAGTGGCTTATCTGATCATTTTGTATTGGAATTTCTATATCGGGCCATGCATGTATATTTTAAATTTTTTTTTTCTAAATATGATAGTAGAATAGAAAATTCAAACTCTTTTTTAATCTATATCATGCATGTATAAAATATAAACCACAAAGATCTACTTCATATGCTAAAATTGAACATATGCTGAAATTGATCATGTGATCCAATCACATACTTGTATCATGATTTTTTCTTCAAATCTGGATCTGAAAGAAAAGAGTCTCTCTTTTAGCCATGCAAGTATCTGACCACTATGGGTATCTACTCAGAATCAGCCTGGAACAGTCCTCTTAAAATTAATTTTTTTTCTTAAAAAAAAATCTGTCTGCGAATCTGAATGAAGCTTAGATCGCGATCAACTCTTTGATCCTTTTCTTGATCTTCTTCTTTTATTCTTCTCTTACTTTTCTTTCCTTGATTATGCTGCTATCATAGACTAGAAACCAGCACACAAGGGGATGCCCAAAGCCTTGGGACGTGGAGGAAGAAGGGACATCCAAAGGGGTGGGGTGTTTGGATGTCCACGAGAGAAGAGAGGGAGAGAGGGAGAGAGGAAGAGAGGGTGTGAGGCTCTCCTTGGTGGGCATGGGGCTGCTGGTTTGAGTGCCTAGGGCTCTTAGAGAGGCTCCTTTAAATAGGTATAAGGTTTCAATCCTATTCAAAATCAAACAAGCTTTTAAAACAAGTCTTACTTGCATTAGGTTTTCTAATAACTTAAGTTATTCAACTTCCTTTAGGAAACCTATTAGGTGCCAACTCTTGGAGCCTTTATACCCACAAAATCACACCTCCTTTTGCACCCAAGGGATGCCCCATCAAGAATCCACAAGCCTTCTAAAGGTGGGACACGCCCAACTTGATCAAATCAAGTGGCACCTTATCAAAACTATCAAAAAAATAAATTAAGGCCTTGCACCCTTAATTCATTTGATCCAAAACCTTAGGCACCCAATAATTGGAGCCCAATAAATCTAATTCATTTAGGTTATGAGCAAGTAATTATGTTTGAATTATCTTATCAAATAAAAAATTCAAATATAAAGAGGATATTGGATCCAACCATGTGCTAGCAAGGTTACCATGAATCAAATAGGATTTTTCTAAATCCAATTGAGACTTCATAAGTCTAATTGCTTATTTCAGATCTAATTCTTTTGTTATGTGACCCCATAAGTTCTATTCTATCTAGTAGTGAGATATACAATGACCTCTATTATAGTATCATTGAAACTCTTTTCAATGGATTGAAATAATTCCACTCTAACTCATCAAGGGTTGTCGATCCTGAGCAACCTTAGTAAGCTCTCACAATCCACCAGTGATACCTAGTAGTATGTAGTGGCAACCCAATAGAACCAAAAACAAACCTCAAGGTGTAGTTAACGTGTGATTCAGTCCCTCTATCGTGAGTCCTAATTAGATGGCAAGTCATGAATAAATCGTCAAACCTCATCATCGGTCATATGATAAGTTTGATCAGCTCAAGTCCAATTGTGATTCTTATGAAATTTTTTTTCTATCAATCATACTGCTGTGGCCACAGACTCTCAAACTTAGCCTCTCAAATTTTATAGGACTACTCCTCTCTATCAAGATCGATAGATCCCATCTTGATGCATATCCTACTCCTACAGTGGATCAACTGTTGCCAACATCCACTACAAAGGCTCATTGAGATCATGTTTATATATCAGTCAAATTCCAGTAGCCTCACTACGAGCAGTCATACCATCTTAGATCAAAGGATCATTCACATAACTACAGCATCGAGACAATCATTGATGATCGAATAGAAATCCAAATGATCTCTCGTATGGTCACACTAAGACAAGTTGTTCTCTAACAACTATCCGCACTCGTTGCTTAGTGTCTTTACACTATAAATCAGAGACTCATCTATCCCGAAGAAAGTAATTTATGTATTGATCTATTCAGATTGATCACCGTCCTCATGATGATACTATGATCGAGAGTATTTAGGAATTAAATACATATATCTAATTTTCAACACTTTGAGAATATGTATCGAAAAGTTAATTCCATGGATGATTCAAGGACACATCACACTTGAATGAAAAATGAACTTGCCCCTTCTGTTGATCAAATCAATATATTAAGTATAAAATTATGTCCTAGATTTATTATAATGTGTCAGCCATATTGACTTCTAGGACATACATCTAATAATCTTCCACCTAGACTAAAGTCAATTGGCCACTAATCTAAGTCCCATCTTCTCAAGGTGGACTTCCATTTTCAGCTGGCTCAATTGTTTTGTCAGTGGGTTTGCCATGTTGTCCGTGGAGTCTATTCTTCATACCTCGATATATTTTTTTTCGAGGTAGTCACGTATGATATGATACCATCACTCTGTGCTTTGATTTCTGATGAGATCTTGACTCCTTAGCAAGTACTATGGCTCCATTGTTATCGCAGTAAAGTAGTATGGCATCCGATGTCATAACCCTAAGTTTCGCGATAAATTTTTTGATCCAGAAGCTTTCCTTTGTAGCATCCGAAGTAGCGACATACTCAGCCTTTGTGATCGAAACTGCTATGATAGGTTGCTTGAAACTCTTTCAGGTGATTGCGCTACCATTGTAAATGAACACATATCCTGATGTAGACTTTCTATCATCAAGACCAGATATGAAGTCTGAATCAGTATACCCTCGACTCGCAACTCAAAATCTCCTCCAAAGATCAAGAATAAATCTTTAGTTCTTCTCAAGTATTTAAGGATGTTCTTCACAGCTATCTAGTACTTCTCGCTTGGATTTGATTGATACTTACTCGTGACACTCACAGCAAGGATAATATCAGATCGAGTACATAGCATGGCATATATGAGGCTCCCTATTGCTGAGATATAAGAAATCCTACTCATATGTTAAACTTTCTCAGATGTGGTCGGATACATCATCTTGAAAAGATTAATACTATGCCTAAGATGTAATAGTCCTCTTTTAAAGTTTTTCATGCTGAACCTCTTCAGTACCTTCTCTATGTACAGCTTTTGTGATAGACCTAGCATCTTTTTAGATCTATCCCTATAGACCTTTATTCCAAGAATATAAGATGCTTCCTCTAGGTCTTTCATGAAGAATTTTTTAGACAACCATCTTTTGACCATGGTCAATATGAAAATATCATTCTCAATAAAGAGAATATCATTCACGTACAATATGAGAAATATTATTGCGCTCCTACTGACCTTATTATATACACATGATTCTTCTTTATTTTTGATGAAATCAAATGATTTGATTGCATTATCAAAATGATGATTCTAACTTCGAGAAGCTTGTTTTAATTCGTATATAGACTTTTACAGCTTACAGACTCTGTGATTACCATCACCAAACATAAAACCCAAAGACTGCTCCATATAGATATCTTCCTCAAGATATCCATTCAGAAAAGTAGTTTTCACATCCATCTGTCAGATTTTATAATAAGCTACAACAACAAATACAGTGCGAATGGATTTCAGCATGGTTACGGACGAGAAAGTTTTTTGATAGTCAATGTCCTCACACTGACTATAACCTTTTGCCCCAAGCTTAGCTTTATAGGTCTCCACCTTACCATCAGCACATATTTTTTTTTTGTAAATCCATTTACACCCAATATGTACAATACCCTCAAGTGGATTCACTAAGGTCTATACTTGGTTCAAGTGTATAATTTCTAACTTCATTGCATCTAACTATTTTTTAGAATCGATGTCAGACATCACCTCGTCAAAGGTATTAAGATCATCACTATGACTTTTATCTCCCATAAGGAATATTTTCTTTACTTCCTCCATAAGCATACCCATGTATGTTTTAGGAGGTTGGGAGACCTTGCTAGATCTATGAGGTGGTAGAGAAACGTCAACTACTAGCTCATGAATAATGGGTTCCTGAGGATCTATTGCTCTTTGCTCTTCAAAGACCTTCTCCTCGGGCTCAACTAACCTTTCACTTCCACCATCCTGGATAAACTATTTTTTTAGAAATATGACATTCTAACTCACAATCACATTGTGATCTTATGGAAAGTAGAAGTAGTATCCCATGAATTCTTTTGAATACCCTATAAAATGAGCTGTTACTGATCTATCCTTTAGTTTATCAGCCATCTGTCTCTTGACATAGGTCAGACATCTCCAAGTCTTAAGATAATCTAGACTCGACTTCTTACCATACCATATCTCATACGATGTGGTAGGAACATATTTTGATGGAACCCTATTCAATAAGTGAATGACGGTTAATAAGACATGTCCCCAAAGACATAAGGGTAGATCAGTGAAGCTCATTATGGATCTGTCCATATCTAATAGGGTCCTATTCCTCCTTTCGGATACTCCATTGAGCTAAGATATTTCGGGAGGAGTCTATTGAGAGATTATGCCATTGTCTTTAAAATATTTTAATAATTTTTGACTAAGGTATTTATCTCCTCAATCAAACTGAAAAATCTTAATAGACTTGCCTGTTTATTTTTCTACTTCATATCTGAATTTTTTGAACTTTGCAAAAGCTTTAGACTTATGTTTCATCAGATATACATATCCGTACCTAAACAGATCATCAGTAAAGATAATGAAGTAGCTGTAACCACCCCTGGCTTGCATATCAAATGGCCCACACATATCGATGTGTACCAGGGCAAATAACTCAGTGGCCTTTTTTTCATATCCTACAAAGGATAACTTGACCATTTTTTCTCGAAGGTAAGATTCGCAAGTTGGATACGACTCTGGGTTGAGAGAGCCAAGGATCTCATTCCTTTCCAGTTTATTTATTCTGTCCTCTTTAATATGGCCTAGTCTATGATGCCACAAGTACTTCTGGTTAATTTCATCTCTAGATCTCTTTTGATTTACGTCACTTACTATTTGCTCATTCAAATTTACATTCGCATCAACATGCCAGTGATATAAACTGTCAATTAAAAGATCTCGTGTAACCAATTTATTTTATAAATAAATAGAATAAAAATCTTTATTAAAATTAATTTTAAAACCTTCCTGTGCTAGCACAGACACATAAATCAAATTCTGACTAGTTACAGGAATAAAATAATAATCTTTTAAATCTAATCTAAAATCTGACAGTAATCAAAGAGGATAAGTACCAATAGCTTCTACAGTAATTTTTGCTCCATTATCGATTTGAAGGATCATGTCACCTTCTCTCAACCTTCTACTTTCTATTAGATCCAGTATTGAGGTACATATATCAGTACTCAAACTAGAGTCTAATATTCAACTAGAAGTAGAAAAAATCGTAAGGTTAGATTCAATTACGAGCATACCTTCTGAAGGTTTATCATCTTTTTTTATCTTTAAGCTCTCTAGGTAGAGTAGACAGTTCCTTCTCCAATGGCCTTCAGCATCACAGTGAAAATACTTTCTCTTTGCTTCAGCCCTTTTTGGAATGTCCTTCTTTGGCTTGCTCTCTTTCTTCTGCTTCTTAATGGATTTAGTCTTCTTCCCAATAGACTTTCTCTTGAAAGAAGTCTGCTCCACAACAAGAACAGTGTCCCTTGAACTCTTTAAGATTTCTTTCATAGTGACCAACATGTTGACCAGTTCGAGTATAATACAATCGAGTTTGTTCATATAAAAATTTATAATAAATTGACTATATAAACTCGTAAGAGATTGAAAGATCAAATCCATCTGTAATTCTTTTTGCATTTCAAGCCCAAGCTTCTCAAGCTCCTCAATGTCCTTGATCACTGTCATATAGTGCTCATAGACAGACTGTCCTTCATGCATTTTCAAATTGAAGAGTTTTTTGGATACTTTGAAGTGTGCTGTATGGTTCTGCTCACCATACAACTCTTGCAGGTGAGTTATCATAGCCCCGACAGTGAGCATATGCTTATGCTGGTTTTACAACTCGTTTGATATAGATGCCAGCACATAGCACTTGACCCGATTGTCTTCATCTGTTCACTTTTCAATGACTACTCTTTGCTCAGCAGTAGGATGGTTTGGTAACACTATGAATTTTTGATCGAGTACATGACCTAATTTTTTTGAGATCAAGATAATTCTGAGGTTTCTAAGTCAGTCTTTATAATTAGTTCCAGTCAAACAGTTGGTTTCAAGGATGTGGGCTAGAGGGTTTGAGACCGACAAAGTTTAACTACAAGAGTAGAGATTTAAGTTAGACTTTTATACTTTAAAGTTATATTTACTTCTAGGAACTTTATGATGCAAACAATGACTTTCATTAATTTTTTGAATCTCTCCACTTTTCGAGTGAAAAATAGAAATCCTAACGTGACAAAAGGATTCCTAGTGGGTGGTGTAGTTCCATCGATGCCATGGACCTCACCTAATAGTTATTGATAACATGCATACTGATGCGTGGACAACTCTTTGCCTAGATCCTTCTCTAAGCATGTTGCAGCGACTTGGTCTTTAAGTCATATGGGCTCATCTAACAGTTATTGACTACACTCCTTAGTTAAGCCCGACCCACCGTTCACAAGTAAGTGTAAGGCTGTCATTAGGTCCCTCACCTAATAGTTATTGGGCCCAACCCCTTCCTTATCCTGGAGCAACTCTTGGCTAATAGAGTGGTTGCATGTTGCCGGCACAACTGAACCACTGTAACTAGTCAAGAACAATCAATACCAGTAGCACGTCTGCACATTTACAATGTAGGAAGACCTATGGACTTAATATTTATGGAGAGATTTAGGTTTAGGTCTCATCTAATCAATCATCATATGACTGATCTAATTGGTATAGGCTAAACCAAAAATGCCAAGCAACCCAATTGAAGACTCAATCTTCCAAATTAGCCAGATAAGTAGAGATCGATGGGGGTCCCTCATTGCTTTCCTTAGATATCAATAAATTGGTCAGATCAGCTAACAAAACTAATTAAATAACTATGTCTCAATTACTTTCCTTAGATACCAATAGATCAATTGGTCCAAATAGGTTAACTCAAATGAATTAGGCTCAAACTATCGAGCCAAATTAGGTCCTTAGGTTAATCGATTCTACATATAGGATTCAATCGATTTGATCAACACTAATTGTATGATTATTTAACTTAATTAATCTAATCCTAATCAATACTTGACTCAGTTTGATTAATTACTTAATCAAATTAGACCCATAATATTCAAATCATAAACCTTCGATGCAATCCAATTACATGACCTAACTTTTGACTTTCTTATAACCAAAATCCTCATGCACAAATATAAATTTTAGATTTTAAAATTAAATTTTAGATCTAAATTTTTTACATGAAAGATAAATTTTAAATTATAAAATAATTTTTAAATTTAACATACAAACATGTATCTCAAATATGTATGTAAAATTCAGATCTAAGAAAAATTTAGATCAACACATGATATCATATATCTCATATACAAATCATGAATCAGATTGAAAAAAATTTTGTGAGCTAAATATGTAATCATATATCTCATACATAAATCATGAATTAGATCAAATAAAATTTTAGATTTATGCATGCATTTACATATTACATGAATATGAACTAGAAATCGTTCTAGATCAAATTCAGATCTCTGCATGCTTTAACATATCAACTATATATTCTAAAATTAAATCTAAAATAAAATTTTAGATTTAAAATATTCATCTATACATCTCATGTATCAAAAAAAAATCAAATTTTAAAATTTTTTCAAAATATGTATGTCAATTTTATGCATATAAAACCCGTAGCTCTGATACCACTATTGGAATTTTTATGTCAGGGCATGCATGTATGTTTCAAAATTTTTTTTTTCTAAATATGATAGTAGAATATAAGATTAAAACTCTTTTTAATCTATATCATGCATGTATAAAATATAAACCATAAGAATCTACTTCATATGCTGAAATTGAACATATACTGAAATTGATCATATAATCGGATTACATACCAATATCTCAATTTCTTTCTTCAAATCTGAATCTTAAAGAGAAGAGGCTCTCTCTTAGCTGCATAAATATCTAACCTCTATGAGTATCAACTCAAAATCAACCTTGAGCAGCCCTCTTAAAATTAATTTTTTTTCTTCAAGAAAAATCAGCATGCGAATTTGAACGAAGCCTGGATCGCGATCAACTTTTTGATCCTGACTCTGATACCAACTGCACATGCTTAGATTATTTGTACATGATTAGATTATTTGTACATGATTAGATTATTTATTACATGATTATTTATACATGCTTAGATTATTTCTTAGATTAGATCAAATGTAAAATCTGATTATTAAATCTAAAATTAAAATTTTTAGATCAATCACGAACTGTAGGTTGTCTTGCTGTAAGGTTTACCCTTACAGTACAAAGGTTATCCTAGTTCGTGTAGATCTATCTTTAATCATAAATTTGTTAGATATGATCTAGATTAAATTTATGATTTATTAGATTTAAAAGATATTTAAATCTAAAACAAAATCTTATTGTTAATAATTTTTGCACAAAGAACCATCATATATTTATCTAAAAAATTTACGCAGTTTAAAGTTGAAATTGTTTCAATTACATGAACCTATTTAGATTAGATCTAAAGTAGTTTCATGCTTATTTCACTTGCATTTTGATTATGAATCAAACATGATGCAACTTGGTTAGTAGAACCATATTGTAAAAATATTTTACAAACATGAAAATTATTTTCGAAAAGCCGAACCCTAACCCTCAACCCAAAACTTAATTGAGAATTAAGAAGTTGTTTGATTAGGTTTTAGGATTATAAATTGAAGAACCTAAGACACAAACCATAACACATTGGGTTAATGAGTTAGTGAGAATTAGGTCCATTAATTGGGTTAGACCTAAGGTTAGATTAAAGATGGACTTAATTAGAGAATTTACTAAATCTAATCAATTATTATCTTAGATTAGGTCAAGGATTCTCTAGATCAATTACAATAGTTGTAGTTGGTCAAGTCCATATCTTTAACGAGAACCAAATGGACTTGATTCTTGGCTAAGTGGTCTAGCACGAACTGTTAGGTTGATCTAATCAAAACTAATTAAACCAATTGGTGTCTAAGGTAAACCAGATCGGTGGTTTTTAATTGGCAGCCTGCTTATCTGGCCATTTCTGATGGTGTCTAAGGCAAGCTTTAGCAGACCCTCCCACCGATCGAACTTACCTGATCTCTTGGTGAAATTATATTTTGATTGGATCATTTGACTATTCGAGCTGACCCATGTCAGCTAGGTAAATCAGTGTGACTAATTTAGGTGCTCCTAGACCAGCCCTTTTAATGTTCTCCCTTAAGCTAACTTGGTGAAACCAGTGGGAGGATCATGATAAGCTGGTTCATCTGACCTCTTTCTCTAAATCAATTAAATTCTCTAAAATTATTATATCCTTAAAATAAAATAATTATGGTGATAACTAGATCATAGCCTCCCATTAAGTGAATGATAATGGGTCCATCAGTTGGATAATCATTGGAGGCCCAAAAGCCTGATGCTTATCGGCTGATGGAATTATCATTCATAATATGATTTCTTGACTACATCTTTCTAAATAGTGGTTAGATTAGCCAACCAAAGTTGGACCTAATCATTCATTGGTTAGATGGATCAAGTATGGTCATGTTAATGGTTGGACCTAACTAGACCTTTTCAGTAGAGGCCAAAACCTACTGATTAGGGACTAGGATAAAATTAAAATTACTAGAAATTATTTAGAGAAATAATTGATTATGAACCTACTCTTAGATGTACATGGGTTGGCCAATCAAAGTTGAACTTGTGTGCAGTCTAAGTGGATTCTAGTACCCACTAAGGAATTAGGGTAATTTCTCGAATTGGAGGTAGAAGCTACCAATTCGAATAAAATAGTCAGAGAAACCTTTTGATTAAAGTCCAAATCTTTAGGTTTAATGAATCAATTACTAATTAGGTTATGATTTTTCTTTATGCAGATATGGCCACTTTTCTATCACTCCGATCATTGTTGGACAATGATAAGTTGGTGGGAACCAACTTCGATAGCTGGTACCGAAAGTTGAAGATAGTCCTGGAGCATGAACGGATCCTATATGTGATAACGGATCCTGCACCTGAGAAGCTAGCTGCCAATGCATGTGGAACAGTCAGAGATACTTATCAGAAGTAGCTCAGTGATCGGATCATGGTGTGCTGCATCATGCTGGCTGCCATAAGCAATGAGTTCAATCACAGATTTGAGATGGTTCAGCCAAAGGACATGCTTCATGTGTTGAAGGATGCCTTTGGCACACCCGATGATGCAGATAGGCACAAGACTAGTTGTGCCATCTTCAACACCAAAATACGGGATGGTGCCTCTGTCACTGATCATGTATTGTACATGATCGAGCTGATGGAGCATTTGAGCAAGCTCGGCTTTTTCTTGCATAAGCAGCTTAGGAAAGATACAATACTGAACTCGCTGTCCAAATCTTATCTCCCATTCCTCACTTATTATAGAATGAGAAAGCCTGAAGTAAACTACCATGGGTTACTGGGGTTGCTTCAGAACTTTGAGAAGGACCACCAACTCCACAAGAAGTCGATGAACTTAGTAGGAGGTTTGTCTTCTGGTTCTCGACCCTTTGAGAAAGGAAAGAAGAACAAGAAGAAGAAAGTGAAGAAGGTGCAAGTTCAGGCTGGGACATTAGTGCAGGGCCAGACCAGAAAGATCAAGCTCGATAAGAGTCAAGCTGAATGCTTCTTTTGCAAGAAGTGGGGGCACTAGAAGAGGAACTGTCCTCAGTACATTGCCTTCTTAGATCCGAACAAGTAGAGAAAGAAGCAAGCTATTGCTGGGCAAGGTATTTATATGATAACTCCATGCAATTTCTCTATTTGTGATATAACTGATTGGATATTGGATACTGGTAGCCCTTACCATATTTGCAATTCATTGCAGGGGTTGCAGGTCAGTAGGAGATTCGAGCAAGACGAGAGGTTCCTGAATGTTGGAGATGGAAGACCAGTTCCAGTTCTAGCATTAGCAATCTTGAAATTTGTATTTGAATCTCATACCGTTGTTTTTAATGATTGTTATTTCTGTCTCAGTTTCTTTTTAAATGTTATTTCTGTAGGCCTTCTGACCAAAAATGATTATAAAATTTCAATAAAGAAATAAGTTTGTAATATCATTATGAATGGTATTACTATTTTTTGTGGATATTTGAACAATGGTGTGTATATGTTATCATAACCTGTTAACGTAGTCTATTCTACTGGCAAGCACCCTAGATTAGATAGTGTATCAGATATCTACTTATGGCACTGTAGGCTAAGTCATATAAATAAGTACAGGATGAACATGTTGACTCAAGAAGGAATCCTCGAAGTCAGTGATTGTGAATCACTTTCAATCTATGAGTCCTGTCTTCTTGGTAAAATGATCAGGTCACCTTTTACTGAAAAAGATGAGAGAGCTACTGAGCTCTTGGGCCTAGTACATACTGATGTATATGGGCCTATGAGCACAAGTGCTAGAGGTGGATATTTCTACTTCATCACTTTCATGGATGATCTATCCAAATATAGATATATCTATCTGATGAAACATAAGTCAGATTCATTTGAAATGTTCAAATGATTCCGAAGTAAAGTAGAAAAATAAATTGAAAAAAGTATTAAAACTCTTCGGTCTGACCAAAGAGGAAAATACTTTTCTGGTGAGTTTCTCACATATCTAAGAGAGAATGAGATTCTCTTCCAATAGACTCCTCCAGGAACACCACAGCATAATGGTGTGTCTGAAAGGAGAAATCAGACTCTATTAGACATGGTCTGATCCATGATGGGTTTTGCCAGCTTGCTGATATCCTTTTGGGGATATGCTCTCGAATCGATCTGTTATCTGTTAAATAGGATTTCAAAAAAAGTCTGTAATTAAGACCCATATGAGATATGGACAGGACGTAAGCCAGCACTTTCATACCTTAGGGTCTGGGGGTACCCGACCTATGTCAAACGGTTAGTTACAGATAAACTTGGACCTAGGTCTGACAAATACACATTCATAGGGTACCCCAAAGAGATCAAAGGATATTTTTTCTACCATGCTAATGAACAAAAGGTGTTCGTCAGTCTTAAGGCAACCTTTTTAGAAAAGGAGTTCCTTGGTGAAGGAACCGTTGCCTCTAAGGTTGAACTTGATGAAGTTTAACAGATAGAAGGACCGACACCAATAGCTAAATCTGAGTCAAATTTGATTAGATCGGATCTGGAGCCCAATGTACCTGCACCATTAAGGCGATTCGGTAGAGTACCACGTCAGCTAGACAGATACTATGATTTCTTGGTTCGAGATGGTGATCCCATCGAACTCGATAAGAATGATGAAGATCCGATCACCCATATGAATGCAATGTAAAGACCTGATTTCAAGAAATGGCTTGAAGCCATGAAATTTGAAATAGAGTCCATGAAAGTCAATGATGTATGGACATTGGTTGACCCACCTGAAGGGGTTAAATCCATTGGGTGTAAATGGGTCTTCAAAAGGAAGAGGGACAGAGATGAAAAGGTGGAGACCTGTAAAGCCTGTCTAGTTGCCAAGGGGTATCATCAACATTATGGTATTGACTATAACGAGACGTTCTTCCCGATGGCAATGCTCAAATTCATTCGGATAATGCTTGCAATAGCTGCCCATCTGGATTATGAGATCTGGCAGATGGATGTAAAGATAACTTTCCTAAATGGAGAGCTGACCGAGAGGTGTATATGATACAACTTGAGGGGTTTACATCCACAAATGAGTCCAAGGTGTGCAAGCTTCAGAGATCCATTTATGGATTGAAGCAAGCTTCTTGGAGTTGAAACATGCATTTTGATAAGGTGATCAAAACGTCTGGCTTCATTAAGAATGGAGAAGAGTCCTGCATCTATAAATGGACAAATGGTCTAGTTGTGATATTTCTTATCTTGTACGTGGATGATATTCTCTTAATCGAGAATGACATCCTCGCACTACAGGGAATAAAAGTTTGGTTGTCATCACAGTTCTCTATGAAGGACTTGGGTGAAGCATCCTACATTCTAGGGATGAAGATCTATAGGGATAGATCTAAAAGGAGGCTTGGATTATCCCAATCTACGTACATAGACACTATGTTGAAGAGGTTCAGCATGGAGAATTCTAAGAAGGGCTATCTACCGATAGGCCATAAAATTTTTCTCTCTAAGAAGGATTGTCTGACAACTCCTGAAGAGAGAGAGCATATGAGTAGAGTCTCATATGCTTCAGTCGTGAGATCTATCATGTATGCCATGATATGTACAAGGCCAGATGTGGCATACTCACTAGGAGTAGCGAGTAGATACCAATCTGATCCTGGAGAAAACCACTAAAAAGTGGTTAAAGCCGTCCTTAAGTATTTGAGAAATACTAAAGACCAATGGTTGGTTTATGGTGAGTCAGATCTGAAACTTGTGGGCTTCACAGACTCCATCTTTCAATCTGACCATGATGACAGTAGAAGTGTGTCAGGTTATATCTTTACTCTGAATGGTGGAGCCATCTGCTGGAAGAGTTCTAAGCAGCATACTGTGGCATACTCTATTTATGAGGTAGAGTACACCACAGCATCGGATGCCGCGAAGAAAGTTGTGTGGCTGAGAAAATTCATCATCGAGCTTGGAGTAGCACCCTCCCTCGATAGTCTGGTCCTGCCCTACTGCAACAGTACTGGTACCATTGCTCAGGCAAAGGAACCCAAAGCACACCAGCGGACGAAGCATATTTTGCACCGCTTCCATCTAGTCTAGGAGATCATGGATCGAGGTGACGTCGACATTCAAAAGATCGATGGAAAGGAGAAGCTGGCCGACCCCTTCACTAAAGCCCTGGCGATAAAGGAGTTCGACAACCATAAGTGGAAGATGGGTATTAGATACTGTGCTGAGTGGCTTTAGGACAAGTGGGAGTTGTTGGAAAATATGTCCCAAAAGTCAATCGTCAGCCTGTTGATGGTTGAGCAACCTTGTATTATAATTAATTTATTAATAAATAAAATATATTTTTGGTATTTTCATCATAAGTTTTCATCTTCTATTGAACTCTGTTGCTATGATGAAATCTTCAAGACTATTTAGGTTCGATAAAGAGAGGATTTATCGATTTGTCTTTAAAACTGTTCATGACCAAATGATAGGCTTTTAATAAGGATGATAGCTCTTATCGAGCATAGTCGTTGTAGACCATATGAGTTGGTTGTCCTCTTAACCAAGGAGTGTGGAGACACTGGTATGGCATACAGGTGAGATGTAAGGGTACATCATCATTGAACGTGACCAACTCTAGAGTATTCTACTGTCGAGAATGTCTCTGATGGGATATAGGTATAGGTGTCCCTTAGACCTAAGATCGCCTTAGTGACTTACAAATAACTCGCTATGCTTTGGTACTGGACTAACTAAATTTTTAATTCAGTGATGGAAGGCTTCTGGGCATAGTCAAGTACTTGCAAAGTCGGAGTGTGATCAAGATGGGATTGACCACTCCAAGAGTTGGAGAAGAATGAGTTGCTATATTTCAATTTAGCAAAACCTTGGCCAGGATAATCCATCAGATGGATTTGATATTTTGAAATATAATGTGGACAACATGATCAGAGCTGACAGTTGAACTCTGAGGTGTCCTATAAGCATTTTGGTTAAGAAGATGAATTATATGGAAACTATATCCGCATAGGTTCTAAGGATGTTGTTACACACATTTGACCTATCCGGCCGTCGGGTACCCTTGCTAGATGGTCACTTTGATTGGCACAAAAATTTATTCCTATGCTACTGACTTAGGTTCGGACCTATGAGATCACACATATTAGAGTTCATGATCCGATCGGATGGTTGATCAATGATTAAGAATCGTTCTAGGGTTAAATGATCAATACGATTAACATTTAACCTAGTGCAAGTATTGTAGGAGGATCGATTAGTAATTCGATTGGTAATTGACTTAATTTGATTAAACCAATGGGCTAAGATTAAGTTTAATTAAATATGATTTAATTAGATTTAGTTTGGACTTGATTGGATCAAGTTCAATTGGTTTATTGGATAAGCCAAGTGCAAGAAAAAACTAGTCCTAGTCTAATTAGGACTTGGGTCAACCTAATTTCTAATTTGATTAAAAAAATTAATTAGATTTAAATCTAATTTAATCTGATTAAATTAAATTCTTAATTAGGTTAAGATCTATTTTAATTGGGTTGATTTAGTTTTGGTTTGATTTGGTTTGAGAAATCAAATTTGAACAAGTTATAGATTGAATCCTAGTAAGACTAGGATTCCACCTTGCGCCACCTTAGCCCCCCACGCCCACTCTCTCTTATTTTGTGTGAAAAAACTTTCTCTACCAGGCCTTCACACATGCCCAAAGCTTTTCACTTTTTCTTTCTTACATGGATTGTGGTTGTGGACCAAGTCAAAGTAGGAATTAGTGTGGATTTCAAATTCTATAAAATAGACGTTTAGGAAACCAAAACTCTTTCCTTATGGCACTGATTTTATCCAAATTTTTTTTGAGATTTTTATGACTTTTATGGTACATATTGTGTACCCTTTGCTGGTGGTCCATGGCAGAAAAAGAAGGAGGGGGCGCCCAAGAGTTGGGCACCACTTGTCTTGCCCTATTTGGATTTTCCTTGACTAGGTATTTGACCTAGACAAGGATTCTTTATATCTCTTGATTTAAGATGAATTTTTTCTTAACATTTTTGTGAATTATAGAGCATTGAGAGACCTTTGGGATATATAAAAATTAGAGAGAAAGAGTGTTGGGGTGTGGAGATATAATAAACACAAAACTAAGTATCTGGGTTAGAGCAAAGAGAAGAAGAAGAGGGTCTTCTTCTAGGATTGCTGAGTTCACCTCTTCCCTTCCTCCATTTGTGAGTTTTTTGAGAGTGTCTTACATCTAAAACTCCTTCTCCTACTTTTCATCTTTGGAAGAGTCTAAATCAAAAAGAAGGGGGCATCTGATCGACTATTGAAGAAGGATCAACACAATACTAGCATACTGTGCTGATTTTCTGGACCAGGACTTCTGATCATGATTCATGGGCTCGTGTGGGCGACTCCTAGAGGTTGAAAATGTGTACAGCTCGCAACATCATCCTCAAACTCGGATCAGCAAAGTTAGAACGTCTAACTTGCAAGGTAATAGATCTGATCTATTATATTTTACATACATTAGATGTAGTATAGAAACATGTTGATATGATCAACATGTAGTTCTTGCTCTTTATATTTTAATTTTTGATTTAATGTCATGTAATAATCTTATAATAAGATCTTAGATCTAGAGATTCTCTAATTTTATAAGATAAATTTTAATTTATTTTAGTCTTCCACTGCCTGATCTTGAAAAAGTTTCAAGATCTAATCCTGAAATCCTAGATATGGTTCCTTCAATTTACATATTACATGAATATGAACTAAAAATTGTTCTAGATCAAATTCAGATCTATGCATGCTTTAACATATCAACTATATATTCAAAAATTAAATCTAAAATAAAATTTAAAATTTAAAATATTTATCTATACATCTCATGTATCAAGAAAAAATTAGATTTTAATTTTTTTTTCAAAATATGTATGTCAATTTCATGCATATGAAACCCATGGCTCTGATACCACTGTTGGAATTTCTATGTTAGGGCATGCATGTATGTTTCAAATTTTTTTTTTTCTAAATATGACAGTAGAATAGAAGATTAAAATTTTTTTTAATCTATATCATGCATGTATAAAATATAAACCATAAGGATCTACTTCATATGTTGAAATTGAATATATACTGAAATTGATCATATAATCGGATCACATACCAGTATCTCAATTTCTTTCTTCAAATCTGAATCATAAAGAGAAGAGGCTCTCTCTTAGCTGCATAAATATCTAATCTCTATGAGTATCAACTCAGAATCAACCTCGAGCAGCCCTCTTAAAATTGATTTTTTTTCTTCAAAAAAAATCAGCATGCGAATTTGAACGAAGCTTGGATCGCGATCACCTTTTTGATCCTTTCCTTAATCTTCTTCTTCTATTCTTCTCTTAATTTTCTTCCTTTGATTATGCTGCTATCATGGACCAAAAACCAACACACAAGTGGATGCCCAAAGCCTTGGGATGTGGAGGAAGAAGGGATGCCCAAAGGGGTGGGGCGTTTGGACATCCAAGGGAGAAGAGAGGGAGAGAAGAAGAGAGGGCATGCAGCTCTCCTTGGTGGGTATGGGGCTTCTGGTTTGAGTGCCTAGGGACCTTAGGAGAGGTTCCTTTAAATAGGTATAAGATTTGAATCCTATTCAAAATCAAACAAGCTCTTAATACAAGTCCTACTTGCATTAGGTTTCCTAATAACTTAAGTTATTCAACTTTCTTTAGGAACCTATTAGGCGCCAACTCTTGGAGCCCTTGCACCCATAAAATCATACTCCCTTTCGCACCCAAGGGATACCCCATCAAGGTTCCACAAGCCCTCTAAAGGTGGGACATACCTGAGTTGATCAAATCAAGTGGCGCCCCATCAAAACTATCAAGGAAATAAATTAAGGATCTACACCCTTAATTCATTTGATCCAAAACTTTAGGCACCCAATAATTGGAGTCAATAAATCTAATTCTTTTAGATTATTAGTAGATAATTAAATTTAAATTATCTTATTAAATAAAAAATTCAAATATAAAGAGGATATTGGATCCAACCATATGCTAGTAAGGTTACCTAGAACCCAATAGGGTATCTCTAAACCCAATTGAGACTTCATAAGCCCAATTGCTTATTCCAAATCTAATCTCTTTGTTGTGTGATCCTACAGATTCAATTCTATCTGATAGTGAGATATACAATGATCTCTATCATAGTGTCATTGAAACTCTTTTCAATGAGTCGGAACAATTTCACTCTAACTTATTATTGGTGCAAAAATTCGCTTATGCCGGAGAAGCTGGAGTTGTGGTCGCCGCTAGGACCTGCAAAAGAAGTCTAAACCGGAGGTGGGGTTGCTCTGGCAAGACCCTCCGACGCTCAAGTTAGTTCTCTGCCTCAACAGGAATGGAGTGCTCGAACAAAAATTTTAGCAGAGTTTCTAGATAAAAATGAGAGCTTATAGAATAACGTATATGCGGTTCTCCTTTTATAGATGGAGGGGGCAACGAATTGATAGCGACGCCTGCAACCGTCTAGTAGTGGGCCGCCCAGAGTCAGGAGGAATTTATTACGGAGGGTAGTGGAGTGGGATCGTGGCTATCGTCGTGGCTCACCACATGAAATCAGTTACAGGGAGTGGAGCGGTGTTCGCTGTCGTGACTCGTCAGGGAGTGGTGGAATCGCACAGGATCCGCCACAGGGAGTGGAGCAGAATCGTGGCTATTAATATGGCCTGCCAGGGAGTAATGGAGCTGCGTAGGGTCCGCCGCAGGGAGTGGAGCAGTGTTGTCCGTTACTGTGGCCTGCCAGGGGGTCCAGACTTATCGGCTGAAGTTCGGTTGGAGTCGGTAGCGAGGTTCGGTACCCGTAGGTGTTTGGGTGAGGTCTTCCCACAGTCGGAATAGAAGATGAAATCTGGCTTTCGTAGGAGTCCGGACGAAGTCTACTTGCAGTTGGGGTCGTGGGCGGAGTCCGGCTCCCGTAGGAGTCCGGACGAAGTCTGTCTGCAGCCGTTGGAGTCAAGGATGGAGCCCAGCCCCCATAGGAATCCGGGCGGAGTCTTCCTGCAATTAAAGTCAAAGGTGAAGTCCGACTCCCGTAGGAGTCCAAACAAGGCTTACCAGCAGTCGAAGTTGAGGACGGGGCCCGGCTCCCATAGGAGTCCGGGCGGAGCTACTTGCGGTTGAAGTCGTGGGTAGAGTCCGGCTCCCATAGGAGTCCGGACGAAATCTGTCTGCAGCCGTTGGAGTCGAGGATGAAGCCCGACTCCCGTAGGAGTCCGAGTGGAGTCTTCCTGCAATTAAAGTCAAAGGCGAAGTCCAGCTCCCGTAGGAGTCCGGACAAGGCTTACCAGCAGTTGAAGTTGAGGACGGAGCCCGGCTCCCGTAGGAGTTCGGGCGGAGTCTACTTGCGGTTGAAGTCGTGGGCAGAGTCCGGCTCCCGTAGGAGTCCGGATGAAATCTGTCTGCAGCCTTTGGAGTCAAGGATGAAGCTCGACTCCTGTAGGAGTCGGGGTGGAGTCTTCCTGTAATTAAAGTCAAAGGCGAAGTCCAGCTCCCGTAGGAGTCCGGACAAAGCTTACCAGCAGTTGAAGTTGAGGATGGGACCCGGCTCCTGTAGGAGTCCGGGCGGAGTCTACTTGCGGTCGAAGTCGTGGGTGGAGTCCGGCTCCTGTAGGAGTCCGGACGAAGTCTGTCTGCAACCGTTGGAGTCGAGGATGAAGCCCGACCCCCGTAGGAGTCCAGGCGGAGCGATGGGAGTTCACCAACAGCAGTCGAAAGTTGGAAGAGACTTGCGAGGGTCAATCCTGCCAAGAACTTCGGCCGAGGGTATTTTATACCCAACACCAGTCCCCCTACTTTCAAGTTTGAATTTCGAATGAAGGAAGTACAGAGAGGTCGTCGCAGTCGAAGTTCTCCCCCTGACGCCCGCATGCAACCGTCCTCAGATATGTTGGCATTTAATGCGCACATGCCGGAGCCCTTTTTTCGATTAGGGCGACCCGAAGAGTCTTTTCAGAACTCCCATCGGGACGTGATCCCAAGCATCGTGCCATGAAAGTTTGCGAACAGTCAACCCCAGGTAGCGGCGAATGGGACATGCGGGACACATGGTGAGCACCGGTTGGCCTAGGGACACTCGCCACCATAATTGCGCTAGGCTCCGTTGCCTATTTAAACCCCCCACCCTTCCTCGGGGGGCTTCACTTCGCCTGAGGGACGATATCTTCCTTTCGCCAGAGAGCTCAGCCATTCAGCCACTCCATCGGTGCCCCTTCCGACTCCGAGCATCCTTTGCGCCGATTTTTGCCATCTCCACTGGCTCTCCGCCATTTTCAGTCCCCCGATTCTCTTTAAGGGGTTCCCCCGTCAGGACCTCCGCCCTGGAGGCCAATCTCAAGAGGATGCCACGGTCTTGAAAGGGTGCAAGGAGGAGAACAGCAGTCTGCGAGTTCTCCGGTCGTACTGCAGTGGGTTCCCGTCGCTTTGAAGAGGGCTCGAGGGAGAATCCCTTCAACAACAGAGGTTTAATAACGGGGACAACCGGTGAAGGCGTTCCGCCTGAAAATTTTGGAGTAGCTGATCGAGGCGACGTCGGTCAACGGGGCAGAGTCGTCGTCACAAGCCGTGGTGGGATCCTTGATGTCGTCGGAGCTGAGGGACCAAAAGCGGTCGGCGTCGATGGTGGGGCAGTAAAACTTGTTGCGAGGATGGTGGAAGTAGCGCATGCTGACCTTGCCGGAACGCCTAGGATGGCGGTTGTCATGGGGCATTCGGTGATGGCGCATATCTTCGACGCCATCGCTGTCCCCGGGGTAACCCCGGTTCTTCTTAAAACAGGTCATCATCGTCGCTGCCGTTGCCTTTGCTGCCTCCTGAACTCTATCCCATTCTTTTCCCCCTAGGAAAGATGCGGTTGGACAGAACTGGGAAGAGAAGTTTACAGCCTGAAGTGGCCTCCGATGTATCTCTTTCAAGTCGTGTATTCGAAACTTGTAATAGTGTATTCTTTTCTGGCCCTCCGAGTCGTTACATCTTGTTGATTGAAAAATGAGAAGGAGATTTTATTACCTCGTCCGTACTTTGCATCGAATTGTTGTCTGCCGAACTTCTTTCCTTTGCCATTGTTGTTGTTGTATTCCCTTTTTCATTTTCTCTTCTTTTCTTTTTCTTCTCTTTTTTTTTTTTTTTGACATCGTCCTTAGGTTACCGGTGGTTGCCACGCCGGCTCGCCTTTTAGTTATCCCTTTCCTTCAACCTCAATGGCTCTATAATGCATACAAGAAGATAATTTTTCACTTCCTCTTTTACTCATGTGTTGAATTATCATTTGCCGAGCTTCTTTTCGGCCTTTGTGTCATTCGGAGGTACCCGATTGCTATCGTATTGACCTATCTTTTTCGTCTGTGGCCGTAAAGTCGTCTGGGGCCATTTGGGTTTGGTGCCCCCATCAGGGCTCGAGCTCGGAGGTCTGAGCTTCTGTCACCCTGAGGAAGTTGTCTTACCTTGGGCTTGTGTTGAAAGCTTCCTTGAAAGCTGAGGTTCTTGATGAGAGCCCCAATCCTTGCCGAGACAGGGTTCTCTGCATCTTGGACGCTGTTTGTTTTCCATTCGTCGCTGACATGATCCATCGCCTTCCTTTTTCTTTTTCGCTTGGAGTTTTTCCTCCGCTCTTGGTGAGGCTATGGGAGTTCGGCTCTCGTAAGTGAAGTCGGGGTGAAGTCTGGCTCCCGTGGGAGTCCGGGCAGAGTCCACCTGCAGTCAACGTTAGGGACAAAGTCTGGCTCCCGTAGGAGCCCAGACGAAATTTTATTGCGAGGGGGCCGTTGGGGAAAGTCCCCCCCTTTTTCTCTTCTGGTCTTTGAACGACCAGACTTTTAATTGATGTCGGGATGAGGTTCTTCCCCCATTTCTGTCGTAACAGGTTTCAGCTCTGGTTAGGACGAGGTCCTCCTCTTGTTTCTAACACGACCGTGGGCGTACATATGGGCGTTGTTGGGCCCTTCCCACCTTCCGGCCTAAAGAGAGCCGGGCCTTCGACTTTGCTCGAGTTAGGGCGAGGTTCTCCTTCTATCCCTAACAGGGCTATGGGGGCGCAAATGGGTGTTGTTGGGCCTCTCCCCACATCCGGCCTAAAGGAAACCGGACCTTCGACTTTGCTCAAGTTAGGGTGAGGTTCTCCTCCTGTCCCTAACAGGGCTGTGGGGGCGCATATGGGCATTGCAGGGCCTCTCCCCCCATCCGATCTAAAGGAAATCGGGCCTTCAACTTTGCTCAAGTTAGGGCGAGGTTCTCCTCCCGTCCCTAACAGGGCTGTGGGGGCGCATTTGGGCATTGCAGGGCCTCTCCCCCCATCCGGTCTAAAGGAAATCGGGCCTTCGACTTTGCTCAAGTTAGGGCAAGGTTCTCCTCCTGTCCCTAACAGGGCTGTGGGGACGCATTTAGGCATTGCAGGGCCTCTCCCCCCATCCGGTCTAAAGGGAACCGGGCCTTCGACTTTGCTCAAGTTAGGGCGAGGTTCTCCTCCTATCCCTAACAGGGCTGTGGGGGAGCATTTGGGCGTTGCAGGGTCTCTCCCCCCATCCGGCCTAAAGGAAACCGGGCCTTCGACTTTGCTCAAGTTAGGACGAGGTTCTCCTCCTGTCCCTAACAGGGCTGTGGGGGCGCATTTGGGCATTGCAGGGCCTCTCCCCCCATCCGGTCTAAAGAAAACCGGGCCTTCGACTTTGCTCAAGTTAGGGCGAGGTTCTCCTCCTGTCCCTAACAGGGCTGTGGGGGCACATATGGGCGTTGCAGGGCCTCTCCCCCCATCCGGTCTAAAGGAAATCGGGCCTTTGATTTTATCGAGACGAGGTTCCCCTCTCGCTTCTGATACAATTTGTTTGGATTGTCCCGTAGATGTAGGATAGTGCCAAAGACATGCAGATATATAATTTTTAATTAAAATGAAGTTATTGGTAGTACATCCGTAAGTTTTTTGATCTCCATGGTCGCGGGAGGTCGGCCCCTCCGAGCTCCTTAAGATAATAAGTTCCGGGCCGGACTACTTCTTTGACCTCATACGGGCCTTCCCAGTTTGGGGCGAGTTTCCCTCGATCCTGAGGTTGCGAGACAGTGGCTCGTCGAAGCACTAGATCTCCTGCTCTAAAGACTTTGTTCTTGACCCGGGCGTTATAATACCGAGTGACTTTCTGTCTGTAGGCTGCCATTCGAACCTGAGCTATCTCCCGTCTTTCTTCCAGCAAGTCGAGGTTGGCTTTAAGACTTTGTGAATTTTGATGTTCGTCGAATGCCACAACTCGCACTGACGGGAGTTTAAGCTCAATTGGGATGACGGCCTCTGTACCAAAGGCCAAAGCAAAGGGGGTCTCCCCTGTGGGCAGCTTCTGGGTAGTTCGATACGCCCACAACACATGATAAAGTTCGTCCGCCCAAGTTCCCTTCGCTTTTTCGAGCCTTGTCTTAATCTCCTGCAAAAGGGTTCTGTTAGTCACCTCAGCTTCGCCGTTCGCCTGAGGATGGGCTACCGATGTGAAGTTGTGGGAGATGTTTAGATCTTCACAGAATTCGGCGAACTTCGCTCCTGCAAATTACCATCCATTATCAGTGATTAGGGTCCTAGACAGACCAAACCTACACACGATCGACTTCCAGACGAAATCTTGCACTTTTGCTTCTGTGATTTTTGTTAGTGGTTCAGCTTCAACCCATTTGGTGAAATAGTCGATCGCTACAAGGAGAAACTTCCTCTGCCCAGATACCATGTGAAAGGGGCCAAGGATGTCCATCCCCCATTGCGCAAAAGGCCATGGGGCACTCAAAGGTGTGAGCTCGATGGCAGGCTGTCTCTGGATGTTGGCATATCTCTGGCATCGATCACACTTTCTGACATATTCAATCAAATCATGATGCATTGTCGGCCAGTAATATCCTTGGTGGGAGCAACTTGTGGGATAAAGATCTAGTCCCCAAATAGTTTTCGCAGATTCCTTAATGCACTTCCCACAAGGCGTAGTCAGCTTCCGAAGGTCGGAGACATTTTAACAGGGGCAAGGAGTATGATTTCTTGTACGATTTGCCCTCATAAAGGATGTATCGGGAGGCTTGATTTCAGAGCTTTCGAGCTTCTTTCGCATCCTGGGGGAGAACTCCATCTCTGAGATAGATTATCAGTGGGTCGACCCAGCTGGGCTCGTGGTCAATTTCCATCATGGGCCGTGACTCTTCTGTACTCGGACGCTTTAGAACTTCAAAGAGAATGCCTTTGGGCAGTTCGGCCGGAGCCAGCGTTGCCAGCTTGGAGATAAGGTCAGCCCTGGTATTTTTCAACCTTGGGATCAGTCTGATGTTGAAGCTGCTAAAGGTGGGGACGAGCTCCTTTACTCTTTCAAGGTATTTGGCCATACTGTCCTCCCACGCTTCGTAACTTTCGCTGACTTGTCCCACTACTAGTTGAGAGTCGCTGTGGACCCAGAGCTGATCTATTCCCAGCTCTTTGGCGATCCTTAGTCCTGCGATCAGAGCTTCATATTCCGCTCCATTGTTTCTTGTGGGGAACTCAAAATGCAGAGCGTAATCCACGACGATTCCCTCCGGACTAACCAAGATCAGGCCTGCACCTGCGCCTGACATGTTGGAAGACCCGTCCACATAGAGGACCCAAAAGCGATAAGAGGGATCTGCTTCTTCTTTGGGGGAGTTCGGTCGGGACTTCAGGTCGTCAATTTTGCTTTGTTCAGGTTCAGCCTCCTCTGGGATAGTACACTCCACTATGAAATCTGTCAGTATTTGGGCCTTCACTACTGGCCTGGGTTGATAGTTGATGTCGAACTCTGTGAGCTCGATCGCCCACTTTGCCATCCTCCCAGAGGTGTCCGCCCGGTGCAAAATCGCTTTGATCGATTGATCGGTGAGCAGCGTCACGGTGTGCCCTTGAAAGTAGAGCCGGAGCCTCCGAGCTGCAATCAACAAGGCGTAAGTCAGTTTTTCTAATTTTGTGTACCTAGTCTCGGCGTCCCTCAACGCGCGACTGACGTAGTAGATTGGCTGTTGGACTTTCGCTTCTTCTTTGACAAGGACGGCCGCGAGAGCCATGGGAGAGACCGCCAGGTATAAAAATAGTTCCTCCCCAGGCTCCGACTTTGCCAACAGCGGGGGTGAGCCGAGATAGCTCCTTAGTTCTTCGAATGCCTATTGGCACTCAGAGGTCCAACAGAAGTTCTTCGGCTGCTTGAGGGTTTGAAAGAAGGGTAAGCACCGTTCGACTGACCTTGCGACGAAGCGATTCAGGGCCGCTATCCTCCCCTTGAGGCGCTGAACCTCTTTTATCGACTTTGGGACAGCCATTTCCTGGATGGCGCAAATTTTCTTTGGATTGGCCTCGATCCCGCACCCCGACACCATGAAGCCCAGAAACTTTCCCGAGGTTACTCTGAAAGTGCATTTAGTTGGGTTCAGCTTCATTCTATATTTCCAGAGAGCATCGAAGGTCTCCTCGAGGTCGGCGACGTGATCTCTGGAAGATTTGCTTTTTATGAGCATATCGTCCACGTAGACCTCCATGTTACGGCCAATCTGCTTCTTGAAGATTTTGTTCACCAACCGTTGGTAGGTTGCGCCCACATTTTTGAGGTCGAAAGGCATGACCCTGTAACGGTAAAGGCCATGATTAGTGATGAAAGCTATTTTTTCTTCATCTTCCGGTGCCATTCTGATTTGATTATAGCCGGAGAACGCATCCATGAAGGTGAGGAGCTCATGGCCTGAGGTCGCATCCACCAGTTGATCGATTCTGGAAAGGGGGTAGCTATCCTTTGGATAGAACTTATTCAGCTTTTTGAAGTCTATGCACATCCTCCACTAGCCGTTTGCTTTTTTGACTAGGACAATGTTGGAAATCCAATCAGGATAATTGACTTCCTTAATGAATCCGGCTTTAAGGAGCTTGTCTACTTCCTCGGCTATCGCTTTCTGCCTCTCCGATGCGTGACCTCGAATTTTTTCTTTCGTCAGTCGATGCTTTGGATCGACGGCCAGGCGATGCTCCATGACTTCCGTGTCAATCCATGGCATGTCTGCTGGAACCCAAGCGAAAACATCCACATTCCTTCATAGAAAATCAATGAGACGCGTCCGCACCTCCTCTCCCAGGTTGGAGCTGATCATCGCTACATGCTCCGCATTTCCGTCATTCAAAGGGATTGGTACCAGATCTTCAATTGGGATGCCCCTCTCTTCGGTGAGGTCATCGCGAGCATCCAGTCCATCGATGGGACAGGGGTCAGATTGGTCGCTTCTTTGCAAGGCTATGTTGTAGTAGTGTCTGGCTAGGGCTTGGTCTCCCCGGACCTCTTCGATCCCCTGGTTGGTGGGGAATTTCAACTTCAAATGGTAGGTTGATACGACGGCTTGGAGAGCATTGAGGCCAGGTCGGCCGAGGATTGCATTGTAGGCTGACGGCGCCTTCACCACCAAGAAATTCACCAGAGCCCTGGATTGCCTTGGATATCGACCTACGGCCACAGTCAAAGTTATTATTCCTTCCGTCAGAACAGCATTGCCGGTAAACCCTACCAGAGGGGAGCTAATCGGTCTCAAATGGCCGTCAAGGATGGACATTCTTGAAAAGGCATCGTAGAACAAGATGTCGGCCGAGCTTCCATTGTCGACAAGAATGCGACGGACGTCGTAATTTGCTATATTCATGGAAACACGACCGCGTCGTTATGAGGGACTTGGACTCCCTGAGCGTCTTCTTCAGTAAAGGTTATGGGCTCTTCAATCTTTTGCCACTTGGGGGGTATGGCCGGTGCGTTGGTTGCTTCCGTCGGGATCCTCCCGAGATGGTGTTGGCGAAATCCGTCGGAGGCCGATTGTCCGACCACTCCATGCCGGTGACCATTGCCGGAGGATGCAGGGCCCGAAAAACCAGAGGCAAGATCGGGGCCCGAGATATGGCTGTGGAGGCCGTGGGTAGCCGTGTGGATGCTTCGCGAGAAGACATCGGGCGAGGATCCAGTGGGGGAAAGGAGGAGCGGGTGTCGGAGAAGATGACCGAAGGTGGCTCCGTTGAGTGCTCCTTTAAGAACAAGGGTACCGCGCGAAGGTTCACCCCTTCCTCTAGTGCCAATCCTATTGGTGCAAAAATCCGCTTACGTCGGAGAAGCTGGAGTCGCGGTCGCCACCGGGACCTACAAAAGACGTCTAAACCGGAGGTGGGGTTGCTCCGACAAGACCCTCTGACGCTCAAGTCAGTTCTCTGCCTCAACAGGAATGGAGTGCTCGAATAAAAATTTTAGCAGAGTTTCTAGGTAAAAATGAGAGCTTATAGAATAACGTATCTGGGGTTCCCCTTTTATAGACGGAGGGGGCAACGAATTGATAGCGATGTCTGTAACCGTCTGGTAGTGGGCCGCCCAGAGTCAGGAGGAATTTATTGCAGAGGGTAGTGAAGTGGGATCGTGGCTATCACCGTGGCTCGCCACGTGGAATCAGTTATGGAGAGTGGAGCGGCATCCGCTGTCGTGACTCGTTAGGGAGTGGTGGAATTGCACAGGATCCGCCGCAGGGAGTGGAGCAGAATCGTGGCCGTTAATATGGCCTGCCAGGGAGTAATGGAGCTGCGTAGGGTCCACCGCAGGGAGTGGAGCAGTGTTGTCCGTTACTGTGGCCTGCCAGGGGGTCCAGACTTGTCGGCTGAAGTTCGGTTGGAGTCGGTAGCGAGGTCCGGTACCCGTAGGAGTTTGGGCGAGGTCTTCTCGCAGTCGGAATAGAAGATGAAGTCTGGCTTCCGTAGGAGTCTGGACGAAGTCTACTTGCAGTTGGAGTCATGGGCGGAGTCCGACTCAAGTAGGAGTCCGGACGAAGTATGTCTGCAGCCGTTGGAGTCGAGGACGGAGCCCGACCCCCGTAGGAATCCGGGCGGAGTCTTCCTGCAATTAAAGTCAAAGGTGAAGTCCGGCTCCCTTAGGAGTCCGGACAAGGCATACCAGCAGTCGAAGTTGAGGATGGGGCCCGGCTCCCGTAGGAGTCCGGGCGGAGTCTACTTGCGGTTGAAGTCGTGGGCGGAGTCTGGCTCCCGTAGGAGTCCGGACGAAATCTGTCTGCAGCCGTTGGAGTCGAGGACGGAGCCCGACCCTCGTAGGATTCCGGGCGGAGTCTTCCTGCAATTAAAGTCAAAGGTGAAGTCCGGCTCTCGTGGGAGTCCGGACAAGGCTTACCAGCAGTCGAAGTTGAGGATGGGGCCCGGCTCCCGTAGGAGTCCGGGCAGAGTCTATCTGCGGTTGAAGTCATGGGCGGAGTCCGGCTCTCGGTGGAGTCCGGACGAAATCTGTCTGCAGCCGTTGGAGTCGAGGACGAAGCCTGACTCCCGTAGGAGTTCGGGTGGAGTCTTCCTGCAATTAAAGTCAAAGGCGAAGTCCAGCTCCCGTAGGAGTCCAGACAAGGCTTACCAGCAGTTGAAGTTGAGGACGGGGCCCGGCTCCCGTAGGAGTCCGGGCGGAGTCTACTTGCAGTTGAAGTCATGGGCGGAGTCCGGCTCCCGTAGGAGTCCGGATGAAATCTGTCTGTAGCCGTTGGAGTCGAGGACGAAGCCCAGCTCCCGTAGGGGTCCGGGTAGAGTCTTTCTGCAATTAAAGTCAAAGGCGAAGTCTGGCTCCCGTAGGAGTCCGGACAAGGCTTACTAGCAGTTGAAGTTGAGGACGGGGCCCGACTCCCATAGGAGTCCGGGCGAAGTCTACTTGCGGTCGAAGTCGTGGGCGGAGTCTGGCTCCCGTAGGAGTCCGGATGAAATCTGTCTACAATCGTTGGAGTCGAGGATGAAGCCCGGCTCCTGTAGGAGTCCGAGTGGAGCGATGGGAGTTCACCAACAGCAGTCGAAAGTCGGAAGAGACTTGCGAGGGTCAATCCCGCCAAGAACTTCGACCGAGGGTATTTTATACCCAACACCTATCAAGGATTGTCGATCCTGAATAATCCTAGTGAGCTCTCACAATCCACCAGTGACACCTAGCAGTACATAGTGGCAATCTAATAGAACTGAAATGAATCTTAAGGTATAGTTAACATGTGATTCAGTTCTTCTATCATGAGTCCCGACTAGATGGTAGGTCATGGATAAATCGTCAAATCTCATCATCAGTCATATGATAAATTCGATCAGCTCAAGTCTAATTATGAATCTTATGAAAATTCTTTTTTATCAATCATTATGTTGTGGCTACAGACTCTCAAACTTAGCCTCTTAAATTTTATAAAACTACTCCTCTCTATCAAGGTCGATAGATCCCATTTTGATGCATATCCTACTCCTACAGTGGACCAACTGTCGCCAACATCCACTATAAGGACTCATTGAGATCATATTTTTGTGTCACTCAAACTCCAGTAGCCTCACTATGAGTAGTCATACCATCTTAGATCAAAGAACTATTCACACAACTACAGCATCAAGACAATCACTGATGATTGAGTAAAAATTCAAGTGATCTTTCATATGGTCACACCCAGTACTAGTTGTTCTCTAATAACTATCTGCACTCGTCGCTCAATGTTTCTACACTATAGATCAGAGACTCATCTACACTGAAGAAAGTGATCTGTGCGTTGGTCTATCCAGATCGATCACTATCCTCATGATGATACTATGATCGAAAGTATTTAAAAATTAAATACATTCTTCAATTCTCAACACTCTGAGAATATGTATCGAAAAGTTAATTCCATGGATGATTCAAATACACATCACATTTGAATGAAAAATAAACTTACCTCTTTTATTGATCAAATTAATATATTAAGTATAAAATTGTATCCTAGATTTATTACAATATATCAGCTATATTGGCTTCTAAGACATACATTTAACATTTTGATGGTGTCTAAGGCAAGCTTAGCAGATCCTCCCACCAATCTCACTTACCTGACTAATTTGGTGAATTATGTTTTGATTAAATTGCTAAGTCATTCGAGTTAACCCATGCAATTAAAATTGATCAGTGTGATTGATCTAGGTGCCAGTTCGACTAGCATGACCTTAATCCGATTCAATAACTTGATGAAGTCAGTGGGAGGATTATGGTTTACTGGTTGATCTCTTTTTTTTTCTTCTCTTAATTTATAAATTAAATCTTTTAAATTATTAGATCCTTAAAATGAGATAGTTATGGTGATAACTAAATCATAACCTTCCATTAAGTTGGATGATAATAGGTCCAATAGTATAATGATCATTGGAGGCCCAAAGGCCTGGTGCTCATCTGCTATTAAAATTATCATTCATAATATGATGACTTAGTCGAGTCTCTCTAGCTAGTGGTCAGGTTAGCCGACCAAAGTCGGGCCTGATCATTTGATAATTAGATTTGTAAGTATGATCATATTAATGGTTGGACCTAATTAGGACTTGTGGAGAAGACCAAAGTCAACTGAAAAGTTATCTGGGGCTGAATCAATTACTAAAAATTATTTGATAAAATAATTGATTAATAAACCTACCCATAGATGTACATGGGTGAACCGGCCAAAGTCGAACTTGTGTGCAGTCTGTGTGGACTCTAGTAGCCATTAAGGAATTAAAGTTATTCCTTGAATTGGAGGTGGAGGCTACCAATTCATACAAAATAATAGAAGAACCTTTAGACTAAAGTCCATATCTTTAGGATTACTTAATTCATATACAGATTAGGTTTTGATTATTTCTTTTGTACAGATATAGCCTCAAACTTATCACTCTTGATCACTATTAAACAGTGAGAAGTTGATGGGATCTAATTTTGATAATTGGCATCAAAAATTTAAAATCGTCTTAGAGCATGAGCGGATTTTATATGTCATTACAGATCCAACACTTGAGAAGCCTGCTCCAAATGCCTGTGGCATAGTTCGAGATACTTATTTGAAGTGGCTTAACGATCACACCACAGTGCATTGTATAATGTGGGCTGCAATGAATGACGAGTTCAATCGAAAGTTTAAAGAAGCTCAGCCAGAGAACATGCTCAAAGTGTTGGGAGAGTCTTTTGGTACTCTCGATGATGTTGAATGGTACAAGACTAGTTGTACCATTTTTAATACTCAGATGAAGAAAAAAGTATCAATCATCGATCATGTATTGTATATGATCGAACAGATCGGGCGACTGAGCAAGCTCGACTTCTCCTTGCATAAACAGCTGGGGAAGGATGCGATCCTAAACTTCCTACCCAAATCCTACCTCACATTTCTCAGTCATTTTAGAATGATGAAGCATGTAGTCAACTACCACGGTCTATTGGAATTGCTACAGACTTTTGAGAAGGGTTACCAGCTCCACAAGAAGATGGTGAATGTAGTGGGAGGATCTTTTTCAGGTGGGTATCATCCCTTTAAGAAAGAAAAGAAAAAAAAGAATAAGAAGGTGCAAAGTGTTGAGAGTCAAATCCAAAAGCCCAAGTTCAAAGTGATCAAAGTTAGGTAGAGTACTTCTACTATAAGAAGCAGGGTCACTGAAAGAGGAACTATCCTCAATATATAGCTTTCCTTGTCCTAAATAGGCCAAAGAAGAAGAAGCAATTGGTTACTGGATAAGATAATTATATGATAACACCTTGTAACTTCTCAATTTTTGATACAATGAACTGGGTATTGGATACCAGTAGCCCTATTAATATTTACAATTTGTTATATGGTCTTTAGATCAGTAGGAGATTTGGAGACGATGAGAGATTTCTAAACGTTAGAGATGGAAGATCAATTCCAATTCTAGCTTTAGAAATTATCAAGCTTGTATTCAATTCTCAGTTTATTGCTCTTAATGAATATCATTACTATTCTAATTTTCTTTTGAATATCATTTTTGTAGGCCTTTTGGCCAAAATAAATTATAAAACTTTAATAAAAAAAGTTTTTGTAATATCATTTTGAATGGTGTTACTATAATACGTGGACAGTGAAGAAAAAATGAATAGTTCAAAGCATATATTTTTACAATTTTATAGTAGAATAATAAAAGATTAAATATTTTAATCTTTTAAATATATCTGAGATCAGATCTAAACTATCATTAAGGATTTATGATATAAAAAATTTATATATAAATTCTGATATAAAATAGAAAACTGCATCGATCACATTGATGCTCTGAATTTGATCTAACTTTTAGATTATATCGGTAGAGTTCAGAACTCATCACCTTTTCATGGGTCAATGATCTCCACTATTGGTAAGTATGGTATGAAGCTCTCACTGATGCTGAGCAGTCGTACAGGTCATCCAGCCTCTACAGATCATCTACTCGAAGCTCTGATCGGATCTTCCTTCATGGGAGTGCTAGCTCATGTCGAAGGCTCAGATGGCTGATCCAAGCTCCTTTCTTTGGATCTTCCAGACTCCTCTAGATCAAAAGATGAAGCTTTATAAGGATGTGGTGGTGTGGAAGATTGGACAAGACTCACTCTTGTATTTTTCTTCTCATAAAAACTAGAGATGAAACCCTAAAACTCATAGCTTATGCCCGAGAGGAAGAACACTTCCTCTATTTCTCATGCACGAAAACCCAACCCAGTCTCAACTTTTTAAGTCCCCTCTCTCAGATTTCTCATGCCAAAAATTACTTCTAATCTTGCACAAAACTAATCTCCTTTTAAGGTTGGCACCCCATGGAAGATAAGGATAAGAATAAGGTAGTTTCGGTTTAAATTCAAGTATTGGTTGATCCTTATCACCAATTCAAATCAAATTTGAATTAAATTTTAAACCAAACTTTATTCTTACCTTAAGAACTCAAAGAGGGATTGACAAACATCATAATAGTGCAAAAAATCTTATGCAAAAATACTTTGTGCATGAAGAAAGTGGTGGCGTGAAGAGGAGAGTCCAACTCAATTTAGACTCCAGATTTTCATTCAAATTCAAAATAATTTGAACTCAAATTTAAACCAACCAATTTCTAATTCAAAAGGACTCAGATGAGGATATGGGAAAGACTCCTAGGTATGAGAAAAAATCATATAAAATATTTTTCATGTGAAGAATAAGAGGGCGCAGATAAAGGAGGTGCAAGGTGAAGGAACCAGATCTAGAGTTTCAGGGTTAGATCTTGAAACTTTTTTAAGATCAGGCAGTGGAAGACTAAAATAAATCAAAATTTATCTTATAAAATTAGAGAATCTCTAGATCTAAGATCCTATTACATAATTATTATATGGTATTAAATCAAAAATTAAAATATAAAGAGCAAGAACTACATGTTGATCATATCAACATGTTTCTATACTATATCAAATGTATGTAAAATATAATAGATCAGATCTATTACCTTGCAAGTTAGACATTCTAACTTTGCTGATCTAGACTTGAGGATGATATTATGAGCCACACATACATTTGGTCTCTAGGAGTCATCCTCATAACCCCACAAATCACGATCAGATGTCCTGATCCAGAAAATCAGCACAGTATGCTAGTACCGCGCTGATCCTTCTTCGATGGTCGATTAGATGCCTCCTTCTTCTTGATTAGGACTCTTCCAAAGATAAGAAGTAAGAGAAGGAGTTTTAGATCTGAGACACTCTTAGAAAACTCAAGATGGAGGAAGCAAAGAGGTGAACACACCAACCCTAGAAGAAGACCCGCTTCTTCTTCTCTTTGCTATCACCTAGACACCTAGTCTTGTGTCTATTGTATCTCCATGCCCTAACCTTCTTTCTTCCTAATTTTTGCACACCCCAAAGGTCTCTCTTTTCTTTATTTTCTACAAAAAAATTATATAAAAATTTATTTTAAATAGAGAGATATAATAGAGTCTTTTTCTTGATCAAATATCTAGTCAAGGATTATCCAAACATGGCAAGACAAGGGGCACCCAACTCTTGGGTGCTCTCTCTTTCTTTTTGTGTATAGACCACCAGCAAAGGGTGCATATTATGTGCTATAAAAGTCATGAAAATCTCAAAAAAAATCTGAATAAAATCAATACCATAAGGAAAGAGTTTTGGTTTCCTAAAACTCTATCTCATAGAATTTGAAATCCAAACTAATTCTTACTTTGACTTGATCCACAACCACTTTCCATGTAAGAGAGAAAGAGAAGGAAGTTTTAAGCATATATGAAGACCTGAGAGAGAAGTTTTACTGCATAAAATAAGAGAGAGTGGGCATGTTAGGATTTGATGCCTCGAGATTCAGCCCACATTGAGCCCACAGTGAGGTTTGTGGTGAAAAACGGAGTCCAACGAGACCAAGATCACCTGAAACAGAGCTCGGATGGAGGAGATACGAGCTTTTGAAGTCGGCACGAGCTTCGAGGCGGTGGAAGACCACCGATGACCGACGGCGGGCGGCAGTGGCGCGGCCGCAGGCGGCGGCGTGTGGGACGCACGACCCATCCGGGCGCGCGGCCCAGCCTGGCACGTGGCCCAGGCGTGCGCAAGCCCACGCGCGGGAGCGGGCCAGTGCAGGCGCGGCCTGCTGGCCCTTTGCCCCGGTCCACCATGGACTGGGCGGTCCACGGCTGGGCCTGTAGACTGCGTGGGTGTTTTCCATACATTTCTCATGGTCCACGATACTATTTCATGGACCGGAGTGTGATCTGAGGGCATGGGTGGCTCCCGGTCTTGATCCGACGGTCCTGGGGTTATCTGGCTTTGTTTAGGACTTCTAATCCATCTCTAATCAAGTTTTTAACCTTTTAAAAGGGTCTGATCGGTAACAGAGAGAAGGGTGGTTCGGATTCTCACACCGTACGAAGCCCGTATGAGAGAGAGGTAGAAGCGCTTAGAGAGAAGGAGCAGGAGGCTCCTGGACAGCGGTCGCCAGGCACTTCAGGGGTTCAGCAGGGTCTTCCAAGAGAGAGAGAGCTTTTATGAGAGAAACTTCTAGTGAGAGAGAATTGGGTGTACAAGGGTTGAGGGTGAGGTCTCCTCTTGTAAATTTTTTTTTTCATAGTGAAGTTTGCATGCCCCATGGAGGTGAGCCCTTTTATGGCTGATCCACATATTTTGATTATTTTTCTTTTCTTTTGTTTCTTCTTTCTTCCTGCTGCATCGCATGATACTGAAAAGATCTTGGGAGGTGGTGTCCTGGCCAGACATCCACCCAACAAGTGGTATCAGAGTAAGATGGTACAAGGATGCAGATTGTAGCGGTGGTGAGCTAGATTGAAGATGGAGAAGACAGGAACAATCAAGATGGAGATCAACAAGTTTGATGGTAAGAGCAATTTCTCCTTGTGGTAGGCAAGGGTGAAGGACGTGCTCATCCAACAGGGGTTGATCGATGCTCTCTTGTGCGATGAGAAGTCGACCACCATAGAGGTGCGGGATTAGAAACAGCTACAGATGCAGGCGGTGAGTACCATCCATATGTACCTACCTGACAGATGAGGTGGTGATCCATGTACTGAGCGAGACTTCCCCGATAGTGCTGTGGTCGAAGCTCGAGGAGTTGTACATGGCGAAGTCTCTCACTAACATACTTTTCCTCTGGAGGAAGTTTTACCAACTGTGGATGACTGAGGGACAGAGCGTGTAGGAGCATCTAAGCCACTTCCAGAAGATCCTCACCGACTGCCTCAGCGTTGGCGAGAACATTGAGGAGAAGACCAGGGCACTGGTTTTGCTGGCGTCACTTCTCCCTTCATACGAGTCCTTGGTGACTGCTCTTCTAGTGGGGAAGAACACTATCAAGATGGACGAGGTCACCGCGGCGATACTCCAGAACGAGGTTCTCAGGAGGGAGAACTCAGCTTCGAGCTCAGATGGCGGTAGCTCAGCTTTGGTGGCTTTTGGAAGAGCAGGAGGCGGTAGACGGAGCGACAGGAGATCGCAATGAGGGCGGTCTAAGTCCAGGAGGGACTTGAGCAAAATCAGGTGTTACCGGTGTGAGGAGTTGGGGTATCTAGCCAGAGATTGCCCTCAACTTAAAAATCGGACGGTGGCTGCTGTAGCGACGGCCGGCAGTGATTTAGATGGAGATGTCCTGGAGATATCTGACGAGGTATCTACTTCTTCCCAGCAGTGGATATTAGATTCTGCATGCCCCTATCATGTGTGTTGCAGAGAGGAGCAGTTTGACTCCAAGGAGAATAGTGAGGGCACTGTATATCTGCCGGATGGATCGAGCTATGCGATCAGAGGCATTGGGACGGTCAGGTGGAGGACACATGATGGTGCAGTGAGGAGATTGGGGGAGGTCTGATACATATCCAATTTCAGACAAAATCTTATCTCACTTAGTAGACTGGATTCAAGAGGCTACAGGATAGTAGTTGGTGGAGGAATTTGAGGGTGTTATGCGGCGATAGAATTATGCTGGAAGGGAAGAAAGGGAGCAGAGGACATTATTACCTGACAGGGAGCCCAGTGCGAGGTGGAGCTTCGGGGGCCAGGTAGAGCCCAGAGCGAGGTGGAGCTCCAGGTGGTGGATCAGGCACAAGACAGGAGACTTGGGAGGACGAGAGGCGACGTCGTAAGGTGAGATTCCTATTGTCGCAGGATGATGCCCCGAGCAGGTCTCAGGTCAGGAGGAGCACAGCATACGATGGAGATGGGATCGAGCAGCCTGGCATGACTCTCATGTTTGCCCATCCATGATCAACAGGCGATTGCTCCAGGGCATGGGGGCGAGGAGATCCAGAAGCTTTCAGAGTTTGGAGGAGGCCGAATATCGAGTTGAAGTGAAGATTGTTAGGATTTGATGCCTCAAGATTTAGTCTACATTGAGCCCACAGTGAGGTTCGCAATGAAAAACAGAGTCCAACGAGACCAAGATCACCTGAAATGAAGCTCGGATGGAGGAGATACGAGCTTTTGAAGTTAGCATGAGATTCGAGGTGGTGGAGGACCATCGGCGACCGACGGCGGGCGGCAGCAGTGCGGCCGCAAACGGCGGTGCGTGGGACAGCGACCCAGGCCCGCACGGGATGCGTGACCCATGCGGTCGGGCACCCCAGCCGGGTGCGCGGCCTAGGCGGGTGCGTGGCCTAGGCGAGCGCACAGCCCAGGCGCGCGCAGGCCCACACACAGGAGCGGGCCGGTGCAGGCGCGGCCTGCTGGCCCTTTGCCCCAGTCCACCGTGGATCGAGCGGTCCACGGCCGGGCCTGTGGACCATGTGGGCATTTCCCATGCATTTTTTACGGTCCATGGCACTATTCCATGGACCAGAGCGTGATCTGAGGGCATGGGTGGCTCCCGATCTTGATCTGACGGTCCAGGAGTTATCTGGCTTTGTTTAGGACTCCTAATCCATCTCTAATCAAGTTTTTAATCCTTTAAAAGGGCCTGATCGGTAACAGAGAGAGGGGTGGTTCGGATTCTTGCACTGTACGAAGTCCGTACGAGAGAGAGGCGGAAGCGCTTAGAGAGAAGGAGCAGGAGGCTCCTGGACAGCGCTCGCCAGGCACTTCAGGGGTTCAGGGGGGTCTTCCGAGAGAGAGAGAGCTTTTATGAGGGGAACTTCTAGTGAGAGAGAATTGGGTGTACAAGGATTGAGGGTGAGGTCTCCTCTTGTAAATTTTTTTTTTCAGAGTGAAGTTTGCATGCCCCATGGAGGCGAGCCCTTTTGTGGCTGATCCATGTATTTTGATTGTTTTTCTTTTATTTTGTTTCTTCTTTCTTCCTGCTGCATCGCGTGGTACTGAAAAGATCTTGGGAGATGGTGTTCTGGCCAGACATCCACCCAATAGGGCATGGGATAAGAGAGAGTGGGTGTGGGGGCTAAATTGGCGCAAGGTGGAATCCTAGTCTTACTAGGATTCGATCTATGTCTTGTTCCAATCTGGTTTCTCAAACCAAATCAAACCAAAACCGAATCAATCCAATTAAAATAGGTCTTAACTCAATTAAAAACTTAATTTAATTAGATTAAATTAAATTTAAATCTGATTTAATTTTTTAATCAAATTAAAAATTAGGTTGACCCAAGTCTTAATTGAACTAGGACTAGTTTTTCCTTGCACTTGGCTTATCCAATAAATCAATTGGATTTGATCAAATCAAGCCCAAACTAAATCTAATTAAATCATATTCAATTAAACTTAATCTCAGCCCATTGGTTTAATCAAATTAAGTCAATTAGAAATTGAATTGCTAATCGATCCTCCTGCAACACTTGCACTAGGTTAAATGTCAATCATATTGATCGTTTAGTCCTAGAACGATTCTTAATCATTGATCAACCATCCGATCAGATCATGAACTCTAATGTGTGTGACCTCATAGGTTCGAACCTAAATCAGTAGTACAAGAATAAATTTTTGTACCAGTCGAAGTGACCATCTAGCAATGGTACCCGATGGTCGGATAGATCGAATGTGTATAACAACATCCTTCGAACCCATGAAGATATAGTTTCCATATAATTCATCCCCTTGACTAAAATGCTCATAGGATACCTCAGAGTTCAACTGTCAACTCCGATCAGGTTGTCCACATTGTATTTCAATATATCAAATCCATCTGATGGATTATCCAGGCCAAGATTTTGCTAAATTGAAATACAGCGACTCATTCTTCTCCAACTCTTAGAGTGGTTAATCCTATCTCGATCATACTCTGACTTCGCAAATACTTGACTATGCCCAGAAGCCTTCCGTCACTGAATTAGAAATTCAATTAGTCCAGTACCAAAGCACAGTGAGTTGCTTACAAGTCACTGAGGCGATCTCAAGTCTAAGGGATACTTATACCTATATCCCATTAGAGACATTCTCGACAGTAGAATGCTCTAGAGTTGGTCACATTCAATGATGATGTACCCTTATATCTCATTTGTATGCCATACCAGTATCTCCACACTCCTTGGTTAAGAGAACAACCAACCTATATGGCCTATAACGACCTATGCTCGATAGAAGTTGTTGTCCTTATTAACAGCCTATCATTTGGTCGTGAACAGTTTTAAGGACCAATCGATAAATCCTCTCTTTATCAAATCAAAATAGTTCTAAGGACTTCATCACAACAACGGAGTTCATTAGAAGATGAAAACTTTTGATGAAAATATCAAAAATATATTTTATTTATTAACAAATCAATTGCAATACAAGATTGCTCAACCGTCAACATGTTGACGATTGGCTTTTGGGACATATTTTTCAACAACTCCCACTTGTCCTAAAGCCACTCGGCACAGTATCTAATACCCATCTTTGACTTATGATTGTCGAACTCCTTTATTGCCAGGACTTTAGTGAAGGGATCGGCCAAGTTCTCCTTTCCGTCGATCTTCTGAAGGTCAACATCACCTTGATCCACAATCTCCCAGACCAGGTGGAAGCAGCGCAAAATGTGCTTCGCCCGCTGGTGTGCTTTGGGTTCCTTCGCCTGAGCTATGGCACCAGTGCTGTCGCAGTAGAGCAGGACCGAACCATCAAGGGAGGGTGCTACTCCGAGCTCGATGATGAATTTTCTCAGCCACTGCTTTCTTCATGGTATCCGATACTGTGATGTACTCTGCCTCACAAATAGAGTCTACCATAGTATGCTGCTTGAACTCTTCTAGCAGATGGCTCCACTATTCAAAGTAAAGATATAATCCGACATGCTTCTGCTATCATCATGATCAGATTGAAAGTTAGAGTCCGTGAACCCCACAAGTTTCAGATCTGACTCGTCATAAACCAATCATTGGTTCTTAGTATGCCACATCTGGCCTTGTACATGTCATGACGTACATGATAGATCTCACAATCGAAGCATATGGGACTCTACTCATACGCTCTCTCTCTTCAGGAGTTGTCGAATAATCCTTCTTAGAGAGAGAAATTTCATGGCCTATCGGTAGATAGCCCTTCTTGAAATTTTTTATGCTGAACCTCTTCAGCACAGTGTCTATGTACGTGGACTGGGATAACCCAAGCATCCTTTTAGATCTATCTCTATAGATCTTCATTCGTAGGATGTAGGATGCTTCACCCAAGTCCTTCATGAAGAACTGCGATGACAATCAAACTTTTATTCTCTGTAGTGCGGGGATGTCATTCTCGATTAAGAGAATATCATCCATGTACAAGACAAAGAATACCATAACTGGACCATTTGCCCATTTATAGATGTAGGGCTCTTCTCCGTTCTTAACAAAGCCATACATTTTGATCACCTTATCAAAATGCATGTTCTAACTCCAAGAAGCTTGCTTCAATCCATAAATGGATCTCTGAAGCTTGCACACCTTGGACTCATCTGTGGATGTAAACCCCTTAGGTTGTTTCATATACACCTCTTCGATCAGCTCTCCATTCAGAAAAACTGTCTTTACATCCATCTGCCAGATCTCATAATCTAGATGGGCAGCTATTGCAAGCATTATCCGAATGGATTTGAGCATTATCACAGAGAAAAATATCTCGTCATAGTCAATACCATAATGTTGATGATACCCCTTGGCAATCAGATGGGCTTTATCGATCTCCACCTTTTTGTCTGCGCCCCTCTTCCTTTTGAAGACCCATTTACACCCAATGGGTTTAACCCCTTCAGGTGGGTCAACCAATGTCCATACATCATTGATCTTTATGGACTTCATTTCAAATTTCATGGCTTCAAGCCATTTCTTGGAATCAGATCTCTGCATTGCATCCATATAGGTGATCAAATCCTCATCGTTCTCATCGAGTTCAATGGGATCACCATCCCGATCCAAAAAACTGTAGTATCTGTCTAACTGATGTGGTATTTTATCAGATCGCCTTAATGGTGTAGGTACATTGGGCTCCGAATCTGATCTAATCAAATCTAACTCAGGTTTAGCTATTGGTGTCGGTCCTTTTACCTATTGAACTTCATTAAGTTCAACCTTAGAGGCAACGGTTCCTTCACCAAGGAACTCTTTTTCTAAAAAGGTTGCCTTAAGACTGACGAACACCTTTTGTTCATCAATAATGTGCATTTGTCAGACCTAGGTCCAAGTTTATCTGTAACTAACCATTTGACATAGGTCGGGCACCCCTAGATCCTAAAGTGTGAAAGTGCTGGCTTACGTCCTATCCATATCTCGTATGGAGTCTTAATTACAGACTTACTTGGAATCTTATTTAACAGATAACAGGTCGATTCGAGTGCATATCCCCAGAAGAATATCGGCAAGCTAGCAAAATCCATCATGGATTGGACATTGTCTAACAGAGTCTGATTTCTCCTTTCAGACACACCATTATGCTGTGGTGCTTCTGGAGGAGTCCATTAGGAGAGAATCCCATCCTTTCCTAGATATGTGAGAAACTCACCAGAAAGGTATTCCCCTCCTTGGTTAGACCGAAGAGTTTTAATACTCTTCTCAATTTATTTTTCTACTTCACTTTGGAATTGTTTGAACATTTCAAATGAATCCGACTTATGTTTCATCAGATGACATATCCATATCTGGATAGATCATCCATGAAAGTGATGAAGTAGAAATATCCACCTCTAGCACTTGTGCTCATAGGTCCGCATACATCAGTATGTACTAGGCCCAAGAGCTCAGTAGCTCTCTCATCATTTTCTGTAAAAGGTGACTTGATCATTTTATCAAGAAGACAGAACTCACAAGTTGGAAGTGATTCACAATCACTGACTTCGAGGATTCCCTCTTGAGTTAACCTGTTTATCTTGTTCTTGTTTATATGACCTAGCCTACAGTGCCATAAGTAGATATCTGATACACTATCTAATCTAGGGTGCTTGCCAATAGAATAGACTACGTTAACAGGTTGTGATAACATATATATACTATTGTTCAAATATCCACAAAATATAGTAACACCATTCATAATGATATTACAAACTTGTTTCTTTATTGAAATTTCATAATCATTTTTGACCAGAAGGCCTACAGAAATAACATTTAAAAAGAAACTGGGACAGAAATGACAATCATTAAGAACAACGGTATGGGACTTAAATACAAGTTTTAAGATTTTTAATACTAGAACTAAAACAGGTCTTCCATCGCCAACATTCAGGAACCTCTCGCCTTGCTCGAATCTCCTACTGACCTGCAACCCCTGCAACGAATTGCAAATATGGTAAGGGCTATCGGTATCCAATACCCAGTCAGTTATATCACAAATAAAGAAATTGCAAGGAGTTATCATATAAATACCTTGCCCAGCAATGGCTTGCTTCTTTCTCTGTCTGTTCGGATCCAGGGAGGTAATGTATTGAGGACAGTTTCTCTTTCAGTGCCCCTGCTTTTTGTAAAAGAAGCATTCAACATGACTCTTATCGGGCTTGATCTTTCTGGTCTGACCTTGCATAGATGTCTTAGCTTGAACTTGCACCTTCTTCACTTTCTTCTTCTTGTTCCTCTTCGCTTTCTTAAAGGGTTGAGAACCAGAAGACGAACCCCCCACTAAGTTCACCGACTCCTTGTGGAGTTGGTGATCCTTCTCAAAGTTCTGAAGCAACCTCAATAATCTATGGTAGTTTACTTCAGGCTTTGACATTCTATAATGAGTGAGGAATGGGAGATAAGACTTAGTCAGCGAGTTCAGTATTGCATCTTTTTCAAGCTGCTCATGCAAGGGAAAGTCGAGGTTGCTCAAATGCTCCATGAGCTCGATCATGTACAATACATGATCAGTGATAGAGGCACCATCTCATATTTTGGCATTGAAGATGGCATAATTAGTCTTGTACCTCTCCTCGTCATCGAGTGTGCCAAAGGCATCCTCCAACACTTGAAGCATGTCCTTTGGCTGATCCATCTCAAATCTACGACTGAACTCGTTGCTCATGGTAGCCAGCATGATGCAGCATACCGTGGTCCGATCACTGAGCCATTTCTGATAAGTATCTTTGACTGTTCCACATGCATTGGCAGCTGGCTCCTCAGGTGCAGGATCCGTTATGATATATAGGATCCGTTCATGCTCCAGGACTATCTTCAACTTTCAATACCAGCTACTGAAGTTGGATCCCACCAAATTATCATTGTCCAACAATGATCGGAGTGATAGAAAAGTGGCCATATCTGCACAAAAAAAAATCATAACCTAATTAGTAATTGATTCATTTAACCTAGAGATTTGGACTTTAATCAAAAGGTTTCTCCCACTATTTTATTCGAATTGGTAGCCTCTACCTCCAATTCGAGAAATTATCCTAATTCCTTAGTGGGTACTAGAATCTACTTAGACTGCATATAAGCTCAACTTTGGTTGGCCAACCCATGTACATCTATGGGTAGGTTCATAACCAATTATTTCTCTAAATAATTTTTAGTAATTTAATTTTTTTCCAGTTCCTAATCAGTAGGCTTTGGCCTCCACTAAAAAGGTCTGGTTAGGTCCAACCATTAACATAACCATACTTGGCCCATCTAGCCAATGAATGATTAGGCCCAACTTTTGTAGGCTAACCTAACTACCATTTAAAAAGATGCAGTCAAGAAATCATATTATAAATGATAATTCCATCAGCCGATAAGCACCAGGCCATTGGGCCTCCAATGATTATCCAATTGATGGACCCATTATCATCCACTTAATGGGAGGCTATGATCTAGTTATCACCATAACTATTTCATTTTAAGGATCTCAAAATTTTAGAGGATTTAATTGATTTAGAGGAGGAGGTCAAATGAACCAGCTTATCATGATCCTCCCACTGGCTTTACCAAATCAGTTTAAGGGAGACCATTAAAAGGGATGGTCTAGGAGCACCTAAATCAGTCACACTGATTTACCTAGCTGACATGGGTCAGCTCGAATAGTCAAGTAATCTGATCAAAATATAATTTCACCAAGAGGCCAGGTAAGTTCGATCGGTGGGAGGGTCTGCCAAAGCTTGCCTTAGACACCATCAGAAATGGTCAGGTATGCGGGCTCCCAATTAGAAACCACCGGTCTGGTTTATCTTAGACACCAACTGGTTTAATTAGTTTCGATTAGATCAACCTAACAGTTCGTGCTAGACCGCTTAGCCAAGAATCAAATCCATTTGGTTCTCATTAAAGACATGAACTTGACCAACTATAACTATTATAATTGATCTAGAGAATCTTTGACCTAATCTAAGACAACAATTGATTAGATTTTATCAATTCTCTAATTAAGTCCATCTTTAATCTAACCTTAGGTCTAACCCAATTAATGGACCTAATTCTCACTAACCTATTAACCCAATGTGTTATAGTTTGTGTCTTAGGTTCTTCAATTTATAATCCTAGAACCTAATCAAACAACTTTTTAATTCTCAATTAAGTTTTAGGCTGAGGGCTGGGGTTCGGCTTTTCGAAAATAATTTTCATATTTGTAAAATATTTTTACAACATGATTCTACTAACCAAGTTGCATGTTTGATTCATAATCAAAATACAAGTAAAATAAGTATGAAACTATTTTAGATCTAATCTAAACAGGTTCATGTAATTGAAATAATTTCAACTTTGAACTGTGCAAATTTTTCAGACAAATATATGATGGTTCTTTACGTGAGAATTATTAACAAAAAGATTTTATTTTAGATTTAAATACCTTTTCAATCTAATAAATTATAAATTTAATCTAGATCATATCTAGCAAATTTATGATTAAAGATAGATCTACACGAACTAGGACAACCTTTGCACTGTAAGGGGAAAACCTTACAGCAGGACAACCTACAGTTCATGATTGATCTAAAAATTTTAATTTCAGATTTAACAATCAGATTATAAATTAGATCTAATCTAAAAAATAATCTAAGCATGTATAAATAATCATGTAATAAACAACCTAGGCTCTGATACCAATTGAAGGAACCAGATCTAGGGTTTCAGGGTTAGATTTTGAAACTTTTTCAAGATCAGGCAGCGAAAGACTAAAATAAATCAAAATTTATCTTATAAAATTAGAGAATTCCTAGATCTAAGATTTTATTACATGATTATTACATGATATTAAATCAAAAATTAAAATATAAAAAGCAAGAACTACATGTTGATCATATCAACATGTTTCTATACTATATCTAATGTATGTAAAATATAATAGATCAGATCTATTACCTTGCAAGTTCGACATTCTAACTTTGCTGATCTAGGCTTGAGGATGATGTTGCAAGCCACACATGTGTCCAGCCTCTAGGAGTCATCCACACGAGCCTACGAATCACGATCAAAAGTCTTGGTCCAGAAAATCAGCACAAAATGCTAGTACTGCACTGATCCTTCTTCGATGGTCGATCAGATACCTCCTTCTTCTTGATTAGGACTCTTCCAAAGATAAGAAGTAGGAGAATGAGTTTTATATCTGAGACACTCTTAGAAAACTCAAGATGGAGGAAGAGAAGTGGTGAACACAGCAACCTTAGAAGAAGACCCTCTTCTTCTTCTCTTTGCTCTCACCTAGACATCTAGTCTTGTGTCTATTGTATCTCCATGCTCCAACCTTCTTTCTCTTTGATTTTTGCATGCCCCAAAGATATCTTTTTTTTTTATTTTTTATGAAAATTTTATGAATAAATTCATTTTAAATAGAGAGATATGATAGAGTCCTTGTCTAGGTCAAATACCTAGTCAAGGATTATCCAAACATGGCAAGACAAGGGGCGCCCAACTCTTGGGCGTCCCCTCTTTCTTTTTGTGTGTGGACCACCAGAAAAGGGCACATATTATGTTCCATAAAAGCCATGAAAATCCAAGAAAAAATTTGGGTAAAATCAGTGCCATAATGAAAGAGTTTTGGTTCCCTAAAATTCTATCTCATAGAATTTGAAATCCAAACTAATTCCTACTTTGACTTAATCCACAACCACTTTCCATGTAAGAGAGAAAGAGAGAGAAGTTTTGGGCATGTGTGAAGATCTGGGAGAGAAGTTTTGTCACACAAAATAAGAGAGAGTGGGTGTGGGATAAGAGAGAGTGGGCGTGGGGGCTAAATTGGCGCAAGGTGGAATCCTAGTCTTACTAGGATTCAATCTATGTCTTGTTCCAATCTGGTTTCTCATACCAAATCAAATCAAAAGCAAATCAACCCAATTAAAATAGATCTTAATCTAATTAAGAATCTAATTTAATTAGATTACATTAAATTTAAATCTAATTTAATTTTCTAATCGAATTAGAAATTAGGTTGACCCAAGTCCTAATTGAACTAGGACTAGTTTTTTCTTGCACTTGGCTTATCCAATAAACCAATTAGACTTGATCCAATCAAGCTTAAACTAAATTTAATTAAATTATATTTAATTAGACTTAATCTCAGCCCATTGGCTTAATCAAATTAAGTGAATTCATAATCGAATTACTAATCGATCCTCCTGCAACACTTGCACTAGGTTAAATGTCAATCATATTGATCGTTTAACTGTAGAACGATTCTTAATCATTGATCAACCATCCGATCGGATCGTAAACTCTAATGTGTGTGACATCATAGGTCTGAACTTAAGTCAATAGCATAGAAATAAATTTTTATACCAATCGAAGTGACCATCTAGCAATGCTACCCGATGGCCAGATAGGTCAAATGTGCAGAACAACATCCTTAGAACCCATGCGGATATAGTTTCCATATAATTCATCCCCTTGATCAAAACACTCATAGGACACCTCAGAGTTCAACTATCAACGCTGATCAGGTTGTCCACATTGTATTTCAAAGTATCAAATCCATCTGATGGATTATCCTGGCCAAGGTTTTGCTAAATTAAAATACAGCGACTCATTCTTCTCCAACTCTTGGAGTGGTCAATCCCATCTCGATTGCACTCTGATTTCACAAGTACTTGACTGTGCCCAGAAGCTTTCCATCACTGAATTAAAAATTCAGTTAGTCCAGTACCAAAGCATAGTGAGTTGCTTGCAAGTCACTGAGGTGATCTCAGATCTAAGGGATACTTATACCTATATCCCATCAGAGACATTCTCGACAATAAAATGCTCTGGAGTTGGTCACGTTCAATGACGATGTATCCTTACATCTCACCTGTATGCCATACCAGTATCTCCATACTCCTTAGTTAAGAGGACAATCAACCCATATGGCCTACAGTGACCTATGCTCGATAGAAGCTGTTGTCCTTATTAACAACCTATCATTTGGTTGTGAACAGTTTTAAGGACTAATCGATAAATTCTCTCTTTATCAAACCTAAATAGTCCTAAAGACTTCATCACAACAATGGAGTTCATTAGAAGATGAAAATTTGTGATGAAAATACCAAAAATATATTTTATTTATTAACAAATCAATTACAATACAAAGTTGCTCAACCGTCAACAGGTTGACGATTGACTTTTGGGACATATTTTCCAGTACAAAGAATTTGAATTTAAATTATTTTTCTCATCCAATTAGATTCTTAATCCAACCAAATTAGGTTAAATCCATTTGGACCATTAAACCCAATCTAATTAGGTAACAAATAGCTTTGATCAAATCTTAATCAAATCAAAAATTAATCAAGCTCAAGTCCTGACCATATCAGGAATCGAACACCCTTAACCATTAGGTCATCTCATAACCTAATCAGATCAAATCAAATTGAATCCAATTTAATTAGATTTGATTTAAATCTTAATATTAAATTAATTAATAATTTAATTACTAATCAATCCTCTCATAATTTATCAATAATTAATGAATTAATTTATTATAATTTTTGCATAGAGTTAATCATAAATCGAATTGACTGTTGTATCCTAGAATGATTCTTAATCATTGATCAACCATATGATCAGTCAGAAATTTTTTTTGAGTATGATCCCATAGGTTCAAACCTAAGTCGGTAGTATGATAATAATTTTTTTATACCAATCAAAGTGGCCATCTAGCAATGATACTTGATGTTCGGATAGGTCGAAAGATTACAAAGCATCATTCAAGAACCTATTGGCATATGGTTACCGTATAATTCATCCCTTTGATCCAAATGCTCAAGGTGACCTAAGATTTAACTGCCAACCCTGATATGATCATCCATATTATATTTTAATTTTTAAAATCCATCATATGGATTATCCCGATCAAGATTTTACTAAATTGAAACACACTAATACATTAACTCCTTATTCAGAGGGGTTAAAATCCATCTTGACTTACACACCGACTTTGCAAGTACTTGACTATGTCTAAAAATCTTTCATCACTGAATTAAAAATTTAGATAGTCTGACACCAAAGCATAGTGAGTTGCTTGCAAGTCATTATAGTCATCTCAGGTCGGAGGGACACTTATATCCATATCTTTTGTGAGCTATTTTTGATAGCAGAGTGCTCAGCAATTGGTCACATTCACTAAGATGTACTCCTACGTCTCACTTGCATGCCATGCTATAGTCTTCACACTCTTTGGTTAAGAGGACAACCAACATACATGACACACAATAATCTATACTTGATATAGCTATCATCCTAATAATAGTATATTATTTGATCATGAACTTAAGGTTTAAGGACTAAATGATATATCCTCCAAAATTAATTCAAATAGTCCTAAGGACTTCATCACATAATAGGAGTTCAAAATGAGATGTACACAGTGATAAAAAAATCAAATAATATTTATTAATTTAATAATTTATATACAATTATAATGATAAGTACAACCTTCAATAGGTTGACGATTGACTTTGGAACACAATTCTCAACAACTCCTACTTGGACTCAAGCCAATCGATACATTATCGTTTATCCATCTTTGATTTGTAGTCTTCGAACTCCTTAACACCAAGGGCTTTAGTAAATGGGTCGGTCAGGTTCTCCTTTCCATTGATCTTCTGAAGCTCGACGTCACCTCGATCCACGATCTTTCAGATCAAGTGGTAGCGATGCAGAATATGCTTGGTCTGTTGATGTGACTTCGGTTCTTTCACTTGAGCAATGGCACCAGTACTGTCGCAGTATAACAAGATGGGGCCATCAAGAGAGGGTGCCACTCCGAGCTTGTTGATGAACTTTCATAGACACAGCTTCCTTCACAGCATCGGATGTCGTGATATATTCTGCCTCATAAGTAGAGTCGGCCACAGTGTGCTGCTTGAAATATTTTTAGCAGATTGCTCCATCATTCAGGATATAAATATATCCTGATATGCTCTTGCTGTCATCATGATCTAACTGAAAATTAGATTCTGTAAATCCCACAAGTTTTAAGTCAGATTCTCTATAGATAAGCCACTAATCTTTAGTATTTCTCAAATACTTAAAGATAGTCTTTACGACCTTCCAGTGATTCTCACCTGGATCAGACTGATATCTGCTCACTACTCCTAATGAGTATGCCACGTCTGATCACGTACATGTCATGGTATACATAATAGATCCTACTGTCGAAACATATCAAATTCTACTCATACGCTCTTTCTTGAGGAGTTATCGGACAATCACTCTTCGAGAGAGAAATTTCTTGGCTTATCAGAAGATAGTCTTTCTTGAAGTTCTCTATACTGAATCTTTTCAGCACAGTATCAATGTACATCGATTGGGATAATCCAAGTAACCTTTTAGATCTATCTCTATAGATCTTCATCCCAAAGATGAAGGATGCTTCTCCCAAGTCTTTCATGGAGAATTGTGATGACAACCAATCTTTCATTCTCTGTAATATAGAGATGTCATTCTAATTAAGAGAATGTCATCAATATACAAAATAAGAAATACTACCATAGAGTTATTAACCTATTTGTATATGCAGGATTACTCTCCATTCTTGATGAAGCCATATATTCTGATCACTTTATCAAAATGCATGTTTCAACTCTGAGATGCCTGCTTAAGTCTATAGATGGACCTTTGAAGCTTGCACACCTTAGACTTATTTGTAGATATGAAACCTTCAGGTTGTATCATATACACCTCTTCTTCTAGCTCTCCATTTAGAAAGACTGTTTTCATATCTATTTGTCAGATTTCATAGTGCAGATGTGCTGCTATCGCAAACATAATTCGAATAGACTTAAGCATTACCATAGGAGAAAATATCTCGTCATAGTCAATACCATAACGCTGACGGCAACCTTTGACAACCAGACGGGCTTTATAGGTCATTACCTTCCCATCTGCACCCCTGTTCTTTTTGAAGATCCACTTACACCCTATGGATTTTACCCTTCAGGTGGGTCAACCAACGTCCATACATTGTTGATTTTCATGGACTCTATTTTGAATTTCATGGCTTCTAGCCACTTATCAGAGTCAGACTACTGCATCACATCCATATAGGTGATCGAATCCTCATTATTCTCATCGAGTTCAATTGGATCTCTGTCCCAAACTAAGAAACCGTAATATCTATCTAGTTGATGCGGTACTCTATCAGATCTTTTTAAATATATTTCTACAATAGGTTTTGGATTTGATCTAATCAAGTCCAACTCTATGGGTTTACTAGATTATGTCAGTTCTTCTATCGATCGAATACCATCAAGTTTAATCTTTGAGATATTAGTTCTTTCACCAAGGAACTCTTTTTATAGAAAGACTATCCTATTGCTAATGAACATCTTCTATTTGTCAGCAAGATAGAAGTAATATCCCTTGATCTCTTTTGGGTATCCTACAAATAGACATTTGTCAGACCTAGGTCTAAGCTTGTGAGTTTTCAAATGTTAGATATAAGCTGGACATCTCCAAACCCTAAGATGAGAGAGTGTTACGCCTTGTCTGCATCTCATGTGGTGTTTTACTTATAGACTTACTCAAAATTTTATTTAAAATTATTGATGCAAGAATCTGCTTACGCTGGAGAAGCTGGAGTCGCGGTCACCGTCGGGACCTGCAAAAGAAGTCTAAACCGGAGGTGGGGTTGCTTTGGCAAGACCCTCCGACGCTCAAGTCAGTTCTCTGCCTCAACAAGAATGGAGTGCTCGAACAAAAATTTTAGCAGAGTTTCTAGGTAAAAATGAGAGCTTAGAGAATAACGTATCTGGGGTCCCCCTTTTATAGACAGAGGGAGCAACAGACTGATAGCAATGTCTGTAACCATCTGGCAGTGGGCTGCCCAGAGTCAGGAGGAGTTTGTTGCGAAGAGTAGTGGGGTAGAATCATGGCTATCACTGGGACACACCACGTGGAGTCTGCCGTGGGGAGTAGAGCGGCGTCCGTTGTCGTGACTTGCCAGAGGATGGAAGAATCGTGCGGTATCTGTCGCAGGAAGTGGAGCAGGATCGTGGGCATCATAGCGGTTTGCCAGGGAGTGATGGAGCCACGTGGAATCCATCACAGGAAGTGGAGCAGAGTCGTGGCCGTTACCGCGACCCGCCAGGGAGTGCAGGCCTGTCGACTGAAGTTCGGCTGGAGTGTTTGGCGGAGAGGGGTGGTTAGCTATCCATTTGAGAGGAGCCTGGAGTCCAGCTCCCGTAAGAATCCGGACGAAGTCTTCCTTCAGCCGAAGTTGGGGACGAGGTTCGGCTCCCATGAGAGTCCGGACGAAGTCTTCCTGCAGCCGGAGTCGGGGATGAGGCCCAGCTCCCGTAGGGGTCCGGGCGGAGTCTTCCTGCAATTAAAGTCAGGTGCGAAGTTTGGCTCCCGTGGGAGTCCGGATGGAGCTTACTAGCAGTTGAAGTCGGGGATAGAGCCCGGCTCCAGTAGGAGTCCGGGCAGAGCCTTCCTTGCAGTTGAAGTTGGGGACAGAGCCCGACTCCCGTAGGAGTCCGGGCGGCGCTTACCAGTAGTTGGAGTTATGGACGGAGCCCGGCTCCTGTAGGAGTCTGGGCAGAGTCTTCCTGCAATTAAAGTCAGGTGCGAAGTCTGGCTCCCGTAGGAGTCTGGACAGAGCTTACCAGCAGTTGAAGTCGGGGACGAAGCCTGGCTCCCGTAGGAGTCCGGGCGGAGTCTTCCTTGCAGTTGAAGTTAGGGATGGAGCCCGGCTCCCGTAGGAGTCTGGGTGGAGTCTTCCTTGCAGTTGAAGTTGGGGACGGAGCCCGGCTCCCGTAGGAGTCCGGGCGGTGCTTACCAGCAGTTGGAGTTGTGGATGGAGCCCGGCTCCCGTAGGAGTCCGGGCGGAGCCTTCCTTGCAGTTGAAGTTGGGGACGGAGCCCGGCTCCCGTAGGAGTCCGGGCGGAGTCTTCCTTGCAGTTGAAGTTGGGGACGGAGACTGGCTCCCGTAGGAGTCCGGGCGGTGCTTACCAGCAGTTGGAGCTGTGGATGGAGCCCGGCTCCCGTAGGAGTCCGGGCAGAGCCTTTCTTACAGTTAAAGTTGGGGACGGAGCCCGGCTCCCATAAAAGTCCGAGCGGAGTCTTCCTTGCAGTTGAAGTTGGGGATGGAGCCCGGCTCCCGTAGGAGTCCAGGCGGAGTCTACTGGCGGTCGGAGTTGTGGGCTGAGTCCGGCTCCCGTAGGAGTCCGGACAAGGTCTGTCTGCAGCCGGAGTCGGGGACGAGGCCCGGCTCCCGTAGGGGTCCGGGTGGAGTCTTCCTGCAATTAAAGTCAGGTGCGAAGTCCGGCACCCGTAGGAGTCCGGACGGAGCTTACCAGCAGTTGAAGTTGGTGACAGAGCCCGACTCCCATAGGAGTCTGGGTGGAGTCTGCTTGCGGTCGGAGTTGTGGGCAGAGTCCGGCTCCCGTAGGAGTCCAGACAAGGTTTGTCTGCAGCCGGAGTCGGGGACGAGGCCCGACTCCCGTAGGAGTCTGGGCGGAGTCTTCCTGCAATTAAAGTCAGGTGCGAAGTCTGGCTCCCGTAGGAGTCCGGACGGAGCTTACCAACAGTTGAAGTTGGTGACGGAGCGCGGCTCCCGTAGGAGTCCGGGCGGAGTCTGCTTGCGGTCGGAGTTGTGGGCGGAGTCCGGCTCCCGTAGGAGTCCGGACAAGGTCTGTCTGCAGCAGAAGTCGGGGATGAAGCCCGGCTCCCGTAGGGGTCCGGGCGGAGTCTTCCTGTAATTAAAGTCAGGTGTGAAGTCTGGCTCCCATAGGAGTCCGGACGGAGCTTACCAGTAGTTGAAGTCGGGGATGGAGCCCGGCTCCCGTAGGAGTCCGGGCAGAGTCTTCCTTGCAGTTGAAGTTGGGGACGGAGCCCGGCTCTCGTAGGAGTCCGGGCGGAGTCTTCCTTGCAGTTGAAGTTGGAGATGGAGCCCGGCTCCCGTAGGAGTCCGGGCGGAGTCTTCCTTGTAGTTGAAGTTGGGGATGGAGCCCAACTCCCGTAGGAGTCCGGGCGGAGTCTTCCTGCAATTAAAGTCAGGTGCGAAGTCCGGCTCCCGTAGGAGTCCGGACGGAGCTTACCAACAGTTGAAGTCGGGGATGGAGCCCGGCTCTCGTAGGAGTCCGGGCGGAGCCTTCCTTGCAGTTGAAGTTGGGGATGGAGTCCGGCTCCCATAGGTGTCCGGGCGGCACTTACCAGCAGTTGAAGTTGTGGACGAAGCCCGATTCCCGTAGGAGTCCGGGCGGAGTCTTCCTGCAATTAAAGTCAGGTGCGAAGTCTGGCTCCCGTAGGAGTCCGGACGGAGCTTACCAGCAGTTGAAGTCGGGGACAGAGCCCGGCTCCCGTAGGAGTCCGGGCGGAGTCTTTCTTGCAGTTGAAGTTGGGGACGGAGCCCGACTCCCATAGGAGTCTGTGTCGGGAAATGTGTCCCAAAAAGCCAATCGTCAAGCTGTTGACGGTTGAGCAACCAAGTATTGTAATTGATTTGTTAATAAATAAAATATATTTGGCATCTTCATCATAAGCTTTCATCTTCTAATGAACTCCATTGTTATGATGAAGTCCTTAGGACTATTTAAGTTTGATAAAGAGAGGATTTGTCGATTAGTCCTTAAAACTGTTCATGACCAAATGATAGGCTGTTAATAAGGACGACAGCTTCTATCGAGCATAGGTCGCTGTAGGCCATATGGGTTGGTTGTCCTCTTAACCAAAGAATGTGGAGACACTGATATGGCATACAGGTGACATGTAAGGGTACATCATCATTGAACGTGACCAACTCCAGAGCATTCTACTGTCGAGAATGTCTCTGATGGGATATAGGTATAAGTGTCCCTTAGACTGGAGATCGCCTCAGTGACTTGCAAGCAACTCACTGTGCTTTGGTACTGGACTAACTGAATTTTCAATTCAGGGATGGAAGGCTTCTGGGCACAGTCAAGTACTTGCGAAGTCAGAGTGTGATCGAGATGGGATTGACCACTCCAAGAGTTGGAGAAGAATGAGTCGCTGTATTTTAATTTAGCAAAATCTTGGCCAGGATAATCCATCAGATGGATTTGATATTTTGAAATACAATGTGGACAACCTGATCAGAGTTGACAGTTGAATTCTGGGGTGTCCTATGATCATTTTGGTCAAGGAGATGAATTATATGAAAACTATATCCGCATGGGTTCTAAGGATGTTGTTCTACACATTCGACCTATCCGATCGTCGGGTACCATTGCTAGATGGTTACTTTGATTGGTATAGAAATTTGTTCCTATACTACCGGCTTAAGTTCGGACCTATGAGGTCACACACATTAGAGTTCATGATCCGATCAGATGGTTGATCAACGATTAAGAATCATTCTAGGGTTAAATGATCAATACGATTGACATTTAACCCAGTGCAAGTGTTGCAGGAGGATCGATTAGCAATTCGATTGCTAATTGGCTTAATTTGATTAAGCCAATGGACTGAGATTAAGTCTAATTAAATATAATTTAATTAGATTTAGTTTGGACTTGATTGGATCAAGTCCAATTGGTTTATTGGATAAGCCAAGTGCAAGGAAAAACTAGTCCTAGTTCAACTAGGACTTGGGTCAATCTAATTTCTAATTTGATTAGAAAATTAAATCAGATTTAAATCTAATTTAATCTTATTAAATTAGATTCTTAATTGGGTTAAGACCTATTTTAATTAGGTTGATCTAATTTTGATTTGATTTGGTTTGGGAAACCAAATTAGAACAAGTCATAGGACAGAATCCTAGTAAGACTAGGATTCCACCTTGCGCCACATGAGCCTTCTCCATGCCCTCTCTCTTATTCAACGCAAATCTCCACTTATTTTGTGTGACAAAAGCCCTCTTCCAGATCTCTCCCATGTTCACAAAAGGTCTCCTCTCTTCTTTCTTACATGGAAGGTGGTTTGGGTCAAATCTAAAAGGAATAAGTTTGGATTTCGAATTCTATGAGATAGAGTTTTAGAAATCCAAAACTCTTTCAATTTTGCACCGAATTTATCCAAATTTTTTTTGGAATTTTTGTGTCTTTTAGGGTATACATTGTGCATCCTTTTCTGGTGATCCATGCATGAAAATATGAAGGAGGTGCTCAAGAGTTGGGCGTCCCTTAACTTGCCATGTTTGGATAAGCCTTGACTAGGTGTTTGACCTAGACAAGGACTCTATCATATCTCTCTATATAAGATGAGTTTCTTTGTGAAATTTTATAGAAAGTCAGAGATTTGAGAGTCCTTTGTGACATCCAAAAATCAGAGAGAAATACCTTTGGGTCGTGGAGATATAAAAGATGCAAGTTTGGGTGTCTAGAGAGAAAAACGTGAAGAAGAAGAGTGTCTTCTTCTAGGGTTTTTGTTTTCATATCTTTCCTCCCTCCATCTTGAGTTTCCTGAGAGCGTCTCAGATCTGAAACTCCTCCTTCTACTTTTCATATTTGAAAGAGTCCAAATCAAGAAGAAGGAGGCACCTGATCAACCATCAAAGAAGGATCAGCGCAGTACTAGCATACTGTGCTGATTTCCTGAAGCAGAACTTCTGATCGAGATTCGTGGGCTCGTGTAGATGACTCCTAGAGGTCGGACACGTGTGCGGCTTGCAACATCATCCTTAAGCCTGGATTAGGGAGGTTAGAGCATCTAACTTTCAAGGTAATAGATCTGATCTATTGTTTAATACATACATTAGATGTGGTATAGAAATATGTTGATATGATCAACATGTAGTTCATACTATATTTATATATTTTAATTTCTGATTTAATGCTATGTAATAATCATGTAATAGGATCTTAGATCTAGGGATTCTCTAGTTTTAGAAAATAAATTTTGATTTATTTTAGTCTTTCGCTGTATGATCTTGAAAAAGTTTCAAGATCTAATCCTGAAACCCTAGATCTGGTTCCTTCAATTGGTATCAGAGCCTAGGTTCTTTATTACATGATTATTTATACATGCTTAGATTATTTTTTAGATTAGATCTAATTTATAATCTGATTATTAAATCTGAAATTAAAATTTTAGATCAATCACAAACTGCAAGGTTGTCCTGCTGTAAGGTTTACCCCTTACAGTGCAAAGGTTGTCCTAGTTTGTGTAGATCTATCTTTAATCATAAATTTGTTAGATATAATATAGATTAAATTTATGATTTATTAGATTTAAAAGATATTTAAATCTGAAATAAAATCTCTTTGTTAAATAATTTTTGTGCATAGAAATTGTTTAAAGTTGAAACTGTTTCAATTACATGAACCTGTTTAGATTAGATCTAAAGTAGTTTCATGTTTATTTTACTTGTATCTTGATTATGAATCAAATATGCAATATGGTTGGTAAAATCATATTATAAAATTATTTTATAAATATAAAAATTATTTTTTGAAAAGTCGAACCCAACCCTCAGCCCAAAACTTAATTAAGAATTAAGAAGTTGTTTGATTAGGTTCTAGGATTGTGAATTGAAGAACCTAAGACACAAACCATAACACATTGGGTTAATGGGTTAGTGAGAACTAGGTCCATTAATTGGGTTAGACCTATGGTTAGATTAAAGATGGACTTAATTAGAAAATTGACTAAATCTAATCAATTGTTGTCTTAGAGTAGGTCAAGGATTCTCTAGATCAATTACAATAGTTGTAGTTGGTCAAGTTCATGTCTTTAACGAGAACCAAATGGACTTGATTCTTGGCTAAGCGGTCTAGCACAAACTGTTAGGTTGATCTAATCGAAACTAATTAAACCAGTTAGTGTCTAAGGTAAACCAGACCGGTGGTTTTTAATTGGGAGCCCGCTTATCTGGCCATTTTTTATGGTGTCTAAGGCAAGCTTTGGCAGACCCTCCCACTGATCGAACTTACCTGGCCTCTTGGTGAAATTATATTTTGATCGGATCACTTGATTATTCGAGCTGACCCATGTCAGCTAGGTAAATCAGTGTGACTGATTTAGGTGCTCCTAGACCAGCCCTTTTAATGGTCTCCCTTAAGCTGACTTGGTGAAGCCAGTGGGAGGATCATGATAAGCTGGTTCATATGACCTCATCCTCTATATTATTTAAATCCTCTAAAATTATTAGATCCTTAAAATGACAAAGTTATGGAGATAACTGAGTCATAGCCTCCCATTAAGGTGTTTGATAATGAGTCCATTAACTCAATAATCATTGCAGACCCAAAGGCCTGGTGCTTGTTGACTAATGAAATTATCACTCATCATATGATGACTTGGAAGTATCTCTCTAATGGTGGTTAGGTGAGCCAACCAAAGTTGGGCTTAATCATTCGTTGGTTAGATACACCAAGTATGATCATGTTAATGGTTGGACCTAACCGGATCCTTACAGTGGAGGCCAAAGCCTACTGATTAGGTTTCTGGGGCAAAATTTAAATTACTAGAATTTATTTAGAGAAACAATTGGTTATGAACCTACCCTTAGATGTACATGGGTTGACCAACCAAAGTTGGGCTTGTGTGCAGTCTAAGTGGATTCTAGTACCCGCTAAGGAATTAGGGTAATTCCTCGAGTTGGAGGTAGAGGCTACCAATTCGAATAAAATAGTGGGAGAAACCTTTTGATTAAAGTCCAAATCTTTAGGTTTAATGAATCAATTACTAATTAGGTTATGGTTCTCCTTTGTGCAAATATGGCCACTTCTCTATCGCTCCGATCATTGTTGGACAATGATAAGTTGGTGGGATCCAACTTCGATAGCTGGTACCGAAAGTTGAAGATAGTCCTGGAGCATGAACGGATCCTATATGTGATAATGGATCCTGCACCTGAGGAGCCAGCTGTCAATGCACGTGGAACAGTCAGAGACACTTACCAGAAGTGGCTCAGTGATCGGACCATGGTGCGCTGTATAATGCTGGCTGCTATGAGCGACGAGTTCAGTCGCAGATTCGAGATGGCTCAGCCAAAGGACATGCTTCAAGTGTTGGAGGATGCCTTTGGCACACCCGATGATGTGAAGAGGCACAAGACTAGTTGTGCCATCTTCAACGCCAAAATGCGGGATGGTGCCTCTGTCGCTGATCATGTATTGTACATGATCGAGCTGATGGAACGATTGAGCAAGCTCGGCTTTTCCTTGCATGAGCAGCTTGGGAAAGATGCAATACTGAACTCGCTGCCCAAGTCTTATCTCCCATTCCTCACTTATTATAGAATGACAAAGCCTGAAGTAAACTACCACGGATTACTGGGGTTACTTCAGAACTTTGAGAAAGATCACCAACTCCATAAGGAGTCGGTGAACTTAGTGGGAGGTTCGTCTTCTGGTTCTCGACCCTTTAAGAAAGGGAAGAAGAACAAGAAGAAGAAAGTGAAGAAGGTGCAAGTTCAGGCTGGGACATCTGTGCAGAGCCAGACTAAAAAGATCAAGCCTGATAAGAGTCTATTCTACTGGCAAGCACCCTAGATTAGATAGTGTGTCAGATATCTACTTATGGCACTGTAGGCTAGGTCATATAATCAAGAACAGAATAAACAGGTTGACTCAAGAGGGAATCCTCGAAGTAAGTGATTGTGAATCACTTCCAACCTGTGAGTCCTGTCTTCTTGGTAAAATGACCAAGTCACCTTTTACTGGAAAAGGTGAGAGAGCTACTGAGCTCTTGGGCCTAGTACATACTGATGTATGTGGGCCCATGAGCACCAGTGCTAGAGGTGGATATTTCTACTTCATAACTTTCACGGATGACCTATCCCGATATGAAAATGTCTATCTGATGAAACATAAGTCGGATTCATTTGAAATGTTCAAAAGATTCCGAAGTGAAGTAGAAAAACAAACTGGGAAGAGTATTAAAACTCTTCGATCTGATCGAGGAGGAGAATACCTTTCTAGTGAATTTCTCACATATCTAGGAGAGAATGGGATTCTCTCCCAATGGACTCCTCCAGGAACACCACAACATAATGGTGTGTCTGAAAGGAGGAATCGGACTCTGTTAGACATGGTCCGATCCATGCTTGCCGATATCCTTCTAGGGATATGCACTCGAATTGGCCTGTTATCTGTTAAATAGGGTTCTAAGTAAGTCTATAATTAAGACTCCATATGAGATATGGATGGGATGTAAGCCAGCACTTTCACACCTTAGGGTCTGGGGGTGTCCGGCCTATGTCAAACGATTAGCCACAGACAAACTTGGACCTAGGTCTGACAAATGCTCATTCATAGGGTATCCCAAAGAGACAAAAGGATATTTTTTCTACCATACTGATGAACAAAAGGTGTTCGTCAGTCTTAAGAAAATCTTTTTAGAAAAGGAGTTCCTTGGTGAAGGAACCGTTGCCTCTAAGATTGAACTTGATGAAGTTCAACAAGTAGAAGGACCGACACCAATAGCTGAACCTGAGTCTGATATGATTAGATCATATTCGAAGCCCAATGTACCTGCACCATTAAGGCGATCTGGTAGAGTACCGCATCAACCGGACAGATACTACGGTTTCTTGGTCTGGGACGGTGATCCCATCGAACTTGATGAGAATAATGAGGATCCGATCACCTATATGGATGCAATGCAGAGACCTAATTTTGAGAAATGGCTTGAAGCCATGAAATCCAAAATAGAGTCCATGAAGGTCAACGATGTATGGACATTGGTTGACCCATCTGAAGGGGTTAAACCCATTGGGTGTAAATGGGTCTTCAAAAGGAAGAGGGGCGCAGACGGAAAGGTGGAGACCTATAAAGCCCGTCTGGTAGCCAAGGGGTATCGTCAACGTTATGGTATTGACTATGACGAGACGTTTTCCCCTGTGGCAATGCTCAAATCTATTCGGATAATGCTTGCAATAGCTGCCCATCTAGATTATGAGATTTGGCAGATGGATGTAAAGATAGCTTTCCTGAATGGAGAGCTGACCGAAGAGGTGTATATGATACAACCTGAGGGGTTTATATCCACAGATGAGTCCAAGGTGTGCAAGCTTCAGAGATCTATTTATGGATTGAAGCAAGCTTCTCGGAGTTGGAACATGCATTTTGATAAGGTGATCAAAACGTATGGCTTCATTAAGAATGGAGAAGAGCCCTGCATCTATAAATGGGCAAAATTGGTCCATTGTGGT